>NW_025747648.1:12500-49894 GCF_021184085.1 Oncorhynchus gorbuscha
AGTCAGGCAGACCAGCCTAGTAACCACACAATACACCACAAAGACACATAGTAGGAGTCAGTCAGACCAGCCTAGTAACCACATTATACACCACAAAGACACATAGTAGGAGTCAGGTTGACCAGCCTAGTAACCACATTATACACCACAAAGACACATAGTAGGAGTCAGTCAGACCAGCCTAGTAACCACACAATACACCACAAAGACACATAGTAGGAGTCAGGCAGACCAGCCTAGTAACCACATTATACACCACAAAGACACATAGTAGGAGTCAGGCAGACCAGCCTAGTAACCACACAATACACCACAAAGACACATAGTAGGAGTCAGGCAGACCAGCCTAGTAACCACACAATACACCACAAAGACACATAGTAGGAGTCAGGTTGACTAGCCTAGTAACCACATTATACACCACAAAGACACATAGTAGGAGTCAGGCAGACCAGCCTAGTAACCACATTATACACCACAAAGACACATAGTAGGAGTCAGGTTGACCAGCCTAGTAACCACATTATACACCACAAAGACACATAGTAGGAGTCAGGTTGACCAGCCTAGTAACCACATTATACACCACAAAGACACATAGTAGGAGTCAGGCAGACCAGCCTAGTAACCACACAATACACCACAAAGACACATAGTAGGAGTCAGGCAGACCAGCCTAGTAACCACATTATACACCACAAAGACACATAGTAGGAGTCAGGTTGACCAGCCTAGTAACCACATTATACACCACAAAGACACATAGTAGGAGTCAGGCAGACCAGCCTAGTAACCACATTATACACCACAAAGACACATAGTAGGAGTCAGGCAGACCAGCCTAGTAACCACATTATACACCACAAAGACACATAGTAGGAGTCAGGCAGACCAGCCTAGTAACCACACAATACACCACAAAGACACATAGTAGGAGTCAGGCAGACCAGCCTAGTAACCACACAATACACCACAAAGACACATAGTAGGAGTCAGGCTGACCAGCCTAGTAACCACATTATACACCACAAAGACACATAGTAGGAGTCAGGCAGACCAGCCTAGTAACCACATAACACACCACAAAGACACATAGTAGGAGTCAGGCTGACCAGCCTAGTAACCACATTATACACCACAAAGACACATAGGAGTCAGGTTGACTAGCCTAGTAACCACATTATACACCACAAAGACACATTCGGTCAGATATCAGGATTTCAACAGGCCTTACTCACTTCCACTAACACTGAGTACTGGTTGTGAAAGGTGTTCATATCTCACCACTGAGTTTGTCCGATTGGAGAAGACACCTGCTGCAGAGGCATTGACAAAGTCTCCTGTAACATTTCCAAAGTCTGGGGCATATCCATGAGCATCGTCATTAGCAGTCCCATTGACTGGGACATTGCCTTTAGCAGTCCATTCGGCCAGCCAGTAGTCGATGGCGACCATGACGGAGTGTTTCAGCAGCTTGGAGAAGACCATGAGGAAGACCATGAGGAAGCCACCAGAGGACAGGTACTGCCAGCACACCCTCCACGGGATCTTAGAGCGCCGACTGGTGGTCGTCGACATGTTGTCGTCCTCTTCCTCCTCCTCTTCCTCCTCTGTCAGGGACGAGAGAATGAGTGATTATTGTCATATGTCGTAATAGAACTTAACTTGTATGAGAGACAGTGTTTGACAATGCATTTCACCTTCTTCGTCATCGTCGACCTGGTTCTTGGCCTCTCTGGAGTAGAAAGCTCTTCTCAGGGTCTTCCTCTCCAGAGCAGTCTGACAGTTATCAATCTCAGTGTCCTGCAGTACAGATACAACTGTTGTTAGGTTGGTTGGCAGGTAAATTAGCTACACATTACAGAGCAGAGGAGGCTGGTGGGAGGAGGTATCGGACGACAGGCTCATTGTAATGGCTGGAATAAATGCAATGGTCAAACACGTTGTTTCCATGTGTTGGCTCCGTTCCATTTATTCCATACCAGCCTTTACAATGAGCACCTACACGTCCTCCTATAACTCCACCCACCAGCCTCCTCTGTTACAGACCGTCTGTCAGTAGGAGAGTAAAGAAGTGAATATGACCTTCTCTAGTTCCTGGTCCTGTCTGTTCATCAGGGTCTTCCAGTGTTCATACAGTTCTACATCATGAGTCTGAATGTCCTTCAGAGTGCCTTCCCTCAGCACTGAGCCATCCTTCATGGCTATGATCTGGGACACAGAGAGAACCGTGTAAAATCAGGACCCTTATAAACAAACCATCTCAGGGTAGGAATGCTGATCTAGGATCAGGTCCCCCCGCCCGTCCGTGTCATACTCTTTATTATGATCGAAAAGGAAAAACTGATCCTGTATCAGCAGCATTCCTACTCTAAGATGCTTTATGAATACAGACCCAGTGCAAACGGTGGAGAGGAATTCACAGCAGACTGTTGAGATGCTCACCCAGTCAGCGTGGATGAGGTACTGCAGTTTGTGTGTGACCAGGACCACGGTGCGTTTATCATCCTGTAGGAACTTCAGGATGCCCTCCTGCATCAGGTGGTCACTCAGGTGGATGTCCAGCGCTGAGAACGGGTCATCCTGAGGGTAAAGGTCAGAGATCAGGGGTCAGAGACAACATGGACGATCCAATCAGATCAGAGCGTATCGGAGTGAAAGACTGTGGATTCAATGATGTTTTTTTTAACAGGAGATCATCCTTTATTCATATTAAGTTACAGCACGTTTAATTCACAGGTCTCAGATGACCGCAGAACATACAGTCAATCAAACCTAGTTCCCAGAGGACCCCGGAACCTGAATAAACACCAATGTATTACCATAGGATGACTTAGTCTTTATACTGTACAGCACTGAGACACGTAAACAGTCCTGAGGGCAGAAGGTCTGAGATCATCAGTCACAGCGTGATAGACACCTCATTAGGAGACAAGACGTCATAGAGACGTACTCAGCTAATAGATGTTGCTTCTAGCTGGGTGTTCACTCTGCAGTCCCACTGTGTATTAATACAGCACTTTAGAGTGCGATTTCCTTAATTGGCACATTTGTCAGTGTGAGCTGAGCTACGTATGGAGGAACGTGCCCGGTCCTATCCCACGACAGCCAGAGAGGCTGTATCAGGGGCGGAGGTTAGACATCTAATTAACAGTTGCCACAAGAAATGATGTGGGAACACAAACAGATGAGGACATCACACAGGAGTAGGAAGAAATGGGATGTAGATGTACATAGAGTTGTCTGTAGCAGCGAGAGACGGGAAAGTGTGTCTGTGTACATGTGTGTGTGTGTGTGTGTGTGTGTGTGTGTGTGTGTGTGTGTGTGTGTGTGTGTGTGTGTGTGTGTGTGTGTGTGTGTGTGTGTGTGTGTGTGTGTGTGTGTGTGTGTGTGTGTGTGTGTGTGTGTGTGTGTGTGTGTGTGTGTGTGTGTGTGTGTGTGTGTACGTGTGTGTGTGTACGTGTGTGTGTGTGTGTGTGTGTGTGTGTGTGTGTGTGTGTGTGTGTGTGTGTGTGTGTGTGTGTGTGTGTGTGTGTGTGTGTGTGTGTGTGTGTGTGTGTGTGTGTGTGTGTGTGTGTGTGTGTGTACGTGTGTGAGTGTGTATATGGCTAGCCAGGCCAGATGGCAGAGCAGAGGGATGCCTGTAAACATGGTATGGTTACAAGAGAGGCCTGCGGACAGAGATCCATCCCACCTGCTGCTCCTCCCGTTCCCATACAGAGGGAGGCTGGCTGGCCCTCCCTGGATCTCCCTGGCTGCCTCTGAAATCACACCCTATTCCCGATATAGTTCATCCTTACTCACACACTGTCCCAAAAGCAGTGTACTGTTTAGGGAATAGAAAAGAGTGTCCCTGTCTTTGGCTCTATTTGGCTCTCCCTGGAACACGTAGAGAACACCCTAGAACACCTAGAGAACACCCTAGAACACCCTATAATACCTAGAGAACACCCTAAAACACCTAGAGAAAACACCCTAAAACACCATAGAAAACCCAGAGAACAC
The DNA here is from genome assembly GCF_021184085.1 of Oncorhynchus gorbuscha. Taxonomy (NCBI): domain Eukaryota; kingdom Metazoa; phylum Chordata; class Actinopteri; order Salmoniformes; family Salmonidae; genus Oncorhynchus; species Oncorhynchus gorbuscha. Next base: position 16,506 of record NW_025747648.1, read on the forward strand.
CCTAGAGCACAGAAAACACTGTGGAACACCTAGAGAACACCCTAGTACACCCTAGAACACCTAAAGAACACCCTAGAACACAACGAGAACACTCTAGAACACCCTGGCTCTGTCTGACTATTCTGAGAAGCCATCCTTGAGGGAGAGCTTCCAGCCTCTTCCAGTGAACTCAACAGGAAATGGATCTTCTATTGAAGTCAATAGATAAAGCACTTTATCATTCATTGACTCACCAGGAAGACGATGTTGGTGTTCTGGTAGAGAGCCCGAGCCACACATATCCTCTGTCTCTGGCCTCCACTCAGGTTGATCCCCTGGGAGAAAAACACACTGTTAAGAAGAGTAGCCAGGTACACAAGGAATCTGACACAAATCACTGTTCACTACAAGTTATTGGTATAATATGTCATTGTTTCTGAGGTAAGAGATGGGGCTTGTGCTTAAAAAGATGAGAATAGACAGTGATAAAAAAACACAATAATACTGAGGTGATTATAATAATGTACCCTCTCTCCGATCTCCGTCTGGTCTCCGAAGGGCAGGAGGTCTACATCAGGCTGCAGGGAGCAGGCGTCAATCACAGTCTTGTATCTGAGACACACAGCAGGGCATCAGACTGACAACACCCTCTATTAAGACACAGTTAGAAACATGGCTGCCTTGGAAACTAAGGTATTCAGGAAAACAGTCCTCATTAGAGAAGAGATATAAGCCAGCATCAGCCTCAAGAAGCATCAAGAGTGATAGCAATCTGATGGACCATCTAATTAGTGTCATTAAAAGTACATCTCAGCTGATGCAAGAACAAGTGAATTAACCAAACACAAACATTGGTCTAGTCTTAATTACATTGATGAATGGTGTTGAGGAGCAGCAGATAATACACTAGAGAAGAGTAGAGTAGAGTAGAGTAGAGTAGAGTAGAGTACAGTAGAGTATAGTAGAGTAGAGTAGAGTACAGTAGAGTATAGTAGAGTACAGTAGAGTAGAGTATAGTAGAGTATAGTAGAGAAGAGTAGGGTAGAGTAGAGTAGAGTACAGTACAGTACAGTACAGTAGATTAGAGTACAGTACAGTATAGTAGAGGACAGTACAGTATAGTAGAGTACAGTAGAGTAGAGTAGAGTAGAGTAGAGTAGGGTAGAGTATAGTAGAGTACAGTAGAGTAGAGTAGAGTAGCGTAGAGTAGAGTAGGGTAGAGTACAGTAGAGTAGAGTATAGTAGAGTATAGTAGAGTATAGTAGAGTAGAGTAGAGTATAGTACAGTACAGTAGATTAGAGTACAGTACAGTATAGTAGAGGACAGTACAGTATAGTAGAGTACAGTAGAGTAGAGTAGAGTAGAGTAGGGTAGAGTATAGTAGAGTACAGTAGAGTAGAGTACAGTAGAGTAGAGTAGAGTATAGTAGAGTATAGTAGAGTAGAGTATAGTAGAGTAGAGTACAGTAGAGTAGAGTAGAGTAGAGTAGGGTAGAGTACAGTACAGTACAGTACAGTAGATTAGAGTACAGTACAGTATACTAGAGGACAGTACAGTATAGTAGAGTACAGTAGAGTAGAGTAGGGTAGAGTATAGTAGAGTACAGTAGAGTAGAGTACAGTAGAGTAAAGTAGAGTAGAGTAGAGTAGGGTAGAGTACAGTAGAGTACAGTACAGTATAGTAGAGGACAGTACAGTAGAGTAGAGTACAGTCGAGTATAGTAGAGTACAGTACAGTAGAGTAGAGTACAGTAGAGTACAGTACAGTATAATAATAATATAATATATGCCATTTAGCAGACGCTTTTACAGCAGAGTATAGTAGAGTACAGTAGAGTAGGGTAGAGTAAAGTACAGTACAGTAGATTAGAGTACAGTACAGTATAGTAAAGTAGGGTAAAGTAGAGTAGGAGAGGAGAGTACAGTACAGTAGAGTAGGTTAGAGTGCAGTACAGTACAGTACAGTAGAGTAGGTTAGAGTAGAGTAGAGTAGAGGAGAGGAGAGTACAGTAGAGTAGGTTAGAGTAGAGTACAGTACAGTACAGTAGAGTAGAGTAGGTTAGAGTAGAGTAGAGGAGAGTACAGTAGAGTAGGTTAGAGTAGAGTACAGTACAGTACAGTAGAGTAGAGTAGGTTAGAGTAGAAAAGAGTAGAGGAGAGTACAGTAGAGTAGTTAGAGTACAGTACAGTAAGTTAGAGTACAGTTTAGTACAGTACATTACAGTACAGTAGGTTAGAGTAGAGTACAGTACAGTAAGTTAGAATACAGTTTTAGTACAGTACAGTACAGTACAGTAGGTTAGAGTAGAGTCGAGTAGAGTACAGTACAGTAGGTTAGAGTAGAGTACAGTACAGTACAGTAGGTTAGAGTAGAGTAGAGGAGAGTACAGTAGAGTAGGTTAGAGTAGAGTACAGTAGAGTAGGTAAGAGTACAGTACAGTACAGTACAGTATGTTAGAGTAGAGTAGAGTAGAGAAGTGTAGAGTAGAGGAAAGTACAGTACAGTAGATTAGGGTAGAGTACAGTATAGTACAGTAGAGTAGAGGAGATGAGAGTACAGTAGAGTAGCTTAGAGTACAGTACAGTACAGTACAGTACAGTACAGTACAGTACAGTACAGTACAGTACAGTACAGTACAGTACAGTACAGTACAGTACAGTACAGTAGGTTAGACTAGAGTTAAAGTAGAGTAGAGTAGAGTGGAGTAGAGTACAGTAAAGTAGAATAGAGTGGAGTAGAGTACAGTACAGTAAAGTAGAGTAGAGTGGAGTAAAGTAGAGTAGGGTAGAGTAAGGTAGAGTAGAGAGTGGTGTTTTACCTCTGTTTGTTGAAGGGACTGCCAAACGTGATGTTATCCTCCACGGTGGCATTCAGCAGCCAAGACTTCTGGGTAGCGTAGCCCACAGAGTACCTGTTCTTACTGAGGCATTATGGGAAATGGAGGCAGAAGAGAGAGAGAGAGCTCAAACTACAAACATGGAGGTAGGGGAGGGGGTAATCTTTGAGATGTCAACATTGAGGCACATCAAGCGGTGAGTGGGGGAAGTGGGTTTAGGTTTCTAACACAGGTTAATGATGAGCTGGAAGAGTTGAACCAAAATAACAACAATGTGCTGGGAGTCCAGTTTGTTGATCTTGTTGGATGTGCAGCAGAACTACCCAAAGAACTACCCAAAGGATATGCTTGAGGATAAGAGCATTATGTATCTGAAGGCACAGTGCTTTGTGTACCAACGTGTACCAGTGTTCCCACCACCATATGTTAGCCTTAGCTGTTATTAATGGCTGAGTAATTGTACGATATAAGAGAAAGAGAGAATGAAGACGTTAGCTATGGGTCATGCACACTAACCAGGATGTTGGTCTCTTTGTGTACTGTATTCCTATTGTCTCCTGTTGAAAACATACTGTGGATGTGAATCCACAGTGTCAAAATATATCTCTATCCCTTTAACTGCCTTTTCAGTCAGTTACTTCAGACCCAGACTCCCAGCATGGAAGCACACAAACACTCCACGACTCACTGCACGACTCACTCCACGACTCACTCCACGACTCACTCCACGACTCACTCCACGACTCACTCCACGACCAGCTAGTAACAACTCAATGATCACCATGACTGAGGAATGGAGGGGTTGAGGGAGGGATATAGGGAATGATGGCAGGGGAAGGCGAGGGATTGAGGGAGGGATATAGGAAATGATGGCAGGGGAATGGAGGGATTGAGGGAGGGAGGTAGGGATAAAGGAAATGATGGCAGGGGAAGGGAGGGATTGAGGGAGGGAGGGATAAAGGGAATGATGGCAGGGGAAGGGAGGGATTGAGGGAGGGAGGGAGGGATATAGGGAATGATGGCAGGGGAAGGGAGGGATTGAGGGAGGGATATAGGGAATGATGGCAGGGGAAGGGAGGGAGGGAGGGATATAGGGAATGATGGCAGGGGAATGGAGGGATTGAGGGAGGGAGGGAGGGATAAAGGAAATGATGGCAGGGGAAGGGAGGGATTGAGGGAGGGAGGGAGGGAGGGATAAAGGGAATGATGGCAGGGGAAGGGAGGGATTGAGGGAGGGAGGGAGGGATATAGGGAATGATGGCAGGGGAAGGGAGGGATTGAGGGAGGGATATAGGAAATGATGGCAGGGGAATGGAGGGGTTGAGGGAGGGATAAAGGGAATGATGGCAGGGGAATGGAGGGAGGGAGGGATATAGGGAATGATGGCAGGGGAAGGGAGGGATTGAGGGAGGGATAAAGGGAATGATGGCAGGGGAATGGAGGGAGGGAGGGATATAGGGAATGATGGCAGGGGAAGGGAGGGAGGGATATAGGGAATGATGGCAGGGGAAGGGAGGGATTGAGGGAGGGATAAAGGGAATGATGGCAGGGGAAGGGAGGGATTGAGGGAGGGATAAAGGGAATGATGGCAGGGGAAGGGAGGGATTGAGGGAGGGATATAGGGAATGATGGCAGGGGAAGGGAGGGATTGAGGGAGGGATAAAGGGAATGATGGCAGGGGAAGGGAGGGATTGAGGGAGGGATAAAGGGAATGATGGCAGGGGAATGGAGGGATTGAGGGAGGGAGGTAGGGATAAAGGAAATGATGGCAGGGGAAGGGAGGGATTGAGGGAGGGAGGGATAAAGGGAATGATGGCAGGGGAAGGGAGGGATTGAGGGAGGGAGGGAGGGATATAGGGAATGATGGCAGGGGAAGGGAGGGATTGAGGGAGGGATATAGGAAATGATGTCAGGGGAATGGAGGGATTGAGGGAGGGAGGTAGGGATAAAGGAAATGATGGCAGGGGAAGGGAGGGATTGAGGGAGGGAGGGAGGGATAAAGGGAATGATGGCAGGGGAAGGGAGGGATTGAGGGAGGGATATAGGGAATGATGGCAGGGGAAGGGAGGGATTGAGGGAGGGATATAGGAAATGATGGCAGGGGAATGGAGGGATTGAGGGAGGGATAAAGGGAATGATGGCAGGGGAAGGGAGGGATTGAGGGAGGGATAAAGGGAATGATGGCAGGGGAAGGGAGGGATTGAGGGAGGGATAAAGGGAATGATGGCAGGGGAAGGGAGGGATTGAGGGAGGGATATAGGAAATGATGGCAGGGGAATGGAGGGATTGAGGGAGGGATAAAGGGAATGATGGCAGGGGAATGGAGGGGTTGAGGGAGGGATATAGGGAATGATGGCAGGGGAAGGGAGGGAGGGAGGGATATAGGGAATGATGGCAGGGGAATGGAGGGATTGAGGGAGGGAGGGAGGGATAAAGGAAATGATGGCAGGGGAAGGGAGGGATTGAGGGAGGGAGGGAGGGATAAAGGGAATGATGGCAGGGGAAGGGAGGGATTGAGGGAGGGATATAGGGAATGATGGCAGGGGAAGGGAGGGATTGAGGGAGGGATATAGGAAATGATGGCAGGGGAATGGAGGGATTGAGGGAGGGATAAAGGGAATGATGGCAGGGGAAGGGAGGGATTGAGGGAGGGATAAAGGGAATGATGGCAGGGGAAGGGAGGGATTGAGGGAGGGATAAAGGGAATGATGGCAGGGGAAGGGAGGGATTGAGGGAGGGATATAGGAAATGATGGCAGGGGAATGGAGGGATTGAGGGAGGGATAAAGGGAATGATGGCAGGGGAATGGAGGGGTTGAGGGAGGGATATAGGGAATGATGGCAGGGGAAGGGAGGGAGGGAGGGATATAGGGAATGATGGCAGGGGAATGGAGGGATTGAGGGAGGGAGGGAGGGATAAAGGAAATGATGGCAGGGGAAGGGAGGGATTGAGGGAGGGAGGGAGGGATAAAGGGAATGATGGCAGGGGAAGGGAGGGATTGAGGGAGGGAGGGAGGGATATAGGGAATGATGGCAGGGGAAGGGAGGGATTGAGGGAGGGATATAGGAAATGATGGCAGGGGAATGGAGGGGTTGAGGGAGGGATAAAGGGAATGATGGCAGGGGAATGGAGGGAGGGAGGGATATAGGGAATGATGGCAGGGGAAGGGAGGGATTGAGGGAGGGATAAAGGGAATGATGGCAGGGGAATGGAGGGAGGGAGGGATATAGGGAATGATGGCAGGGGAAGGGAGGGAGGGATATAGGGAATGATGGCAGGGGAAGGGAGGGATTGAGGGAGGGATAAAGGGAATGATGGCAGGGGAAGGGAGGGATTGAGGGAGGGATAAAGGGAATGATGGCAGGGGAAGGGAGGGATTGAGGGAGGGATATAAGGAATGATGGCAGGGGAATGGAGGGGTTGAGGGAGGGATAAAGGGAATGATGGCAGGGGAATGGAGGGAGGGAGGGATATAGGGAATGATGGCAGGGGAAGGGAGGGATTGAGGGAGGGATAAAGGGAATGATGGCAGGGGAAGGGAGGGATTGAGGGAGGGATAAAGGGAATGATGGCAGGGGAAGGGAGGGATTGAGGGAGGGATATAGGGAATGATGGCAGGGGAATGGAGGGATTGAGGGAGGGATATAGGAAATGATGGCAGGGGAATGGAGGGAGGGAGGGATATAGGGAATGATGGCAGGGGAAGGGAGGGATTGAGGGAGGGATAAAGGGAATGATGGCAGGGGAAGGGAGGGATTGAGGGTGGGATAAAGGGAATGATGGCAGGGGAAGGGAGGGATTGAGGGAGGGATATAGGGAATGATGGCAGGGGAAGGGAGGGATTGAGGGAGGGATATAGGAAATGATGGCAGGGGAATGGAGGGATTGAGGGAGGGATAAAGGGAATGATGGCAGGGGAAGGGAGGGATTGAGGGAGGGATAAAGGGAATGATGGCAGGGGAAGGGAGGGATTGAGGGAGGGATAAAGGGAATGATGGCAGGGGAAGGGAGGGATTGAGGGAGGGATATAGGGAATGATGGCAGTGGAAGGGAGGGATTGAGGGAGGGATAAAGGGAATGATGGCAGGGGAAGGGAGGGATTGAGGGAGGGATATAGGGAATGATGGCAGGGGAAGGGAGGGATTGAGGGATGGATATAGGGAATGATGGCAGGGGAAGGGAGGGAGGGATGGAGGGATATAGGGAATGATGGCAGGGGAATAGAGGGATTGAGGGAGGGATATAGTGAATGATGGAGGGATATAGGGAATGATGGCAGGGGAATGGGGAATGACGGCAGGGGAATAGAGGGATTGAGGAAGGGATATAGGGAATGATGGAGGGATATAGGGAATGATGGCAGGGGAATAGAGGGATTGATGGAGGGATATGGGGAATGACGGCAGGGGAATAGAGGGATTGATGGAGGGATATGGGGAATGACGGCAGGGGAATAGAGGGATAGAGGGAATGATGGAGGGATATAGGGAATGATGGCAGGGGAATAGAGGGATTGAGGGAGGGATATGGGGAATGACGGCAGGGGAATAGAGGGATTGAGGGAGGGATATAGGGAATGATGACAGGGGAATAGAGGGATTGAGGGAGGGATATAGGGAATGATGGAGGGATATGGGGAATGACGGCAGGGGAATAGAGGGATTGAGGGAGGGATATGGGGAATGACGGCAGGGGAATAGAGGGATATAGGGAATGATGGAGGGATATAGGGAATGATGGCAGGGGAAGGGAGGGATGGAGGGATATAGGGAATGATGGCTGGGGAAGGGAGGGATTGAGGGAGGTATATAGGGAATGATGACAGTGGAAGGGAGGAAGGGGGTGACGGCAGGGTCCCTTCAGAGGAAGTTTAAAAAGGGGTACCTCCTGGTTTCTTCAAAAGACCCGTCCGTCTCAAAACAACTGCAAGTCACGTTCAATGTGTTAGAGTCTGTACAGCCAGATAGACACAACCACCTCGACTTCAACTTCCTTTACACATGAAGAGCTGAACCGCGTGTGTGTGTGTGTGTGTGTGTGTGTGTGTGTGTGTGTGTGTGTGTGTGTGTGTGTGTGTGTGTGTGTGTGTGTGTGTGTGTGTGTGTGTGTGTGTGTGTGTGTGTGTGTGTGTGTGTGTGTGTGTGTGTTTGTGTGTGTCTGTGTACAGAGTCGCGTATGTGTGTTCAAACGTAAATCTAGCAGAAGTGTCCTTACAGTAAAGCCCTAAAACTGTGTATCGGGGCGAAGACATTTGGACAGAGAGCCAAGAGTCAATTTAATCCAGCTTTATCTACAGAATGAACTCCCTCAACAGTGCAGGCATACTGTCATGATACTGTCATTGTCTCAGGCCCAGGACACTGTCTGTTCTAATGGTGTTATGGCTTCTCCTAGAATGATGTAGGTCTACATGAGGGTGGGTGAGATTCAGTGGGGATAACAGCGTCTGCTTAATCAATCATTCTCAACCCAGTCCTTGGGGCCACTAGTCCTTTCACATTTTTGGTGTATATTCAAAACTAGCCTAAATTATTCAACAAGTCAACTAATAGCCAACTGACTTAAGTGTTGAGACCCAAATTATTCAACTTGTCAACTAATAGCCAAATGACTTAAGTGTTGAGACCTAAATGATTCACATGGTCAACTAATAGCCAAATGACTTGTAAATGTAGAATGTACTGTACAGGGATGAGATGGGAAGAGTAAACCCGAGGGAGAAAATACCTGTTGGCCTCGTGCAGCATCTCACTCACAGGCAGTCTGATTTAGATAGAAAACAACCACGACAGAAGAAGACAGAACACAGACAAGGCTGAGGTTAGTGTCTACGGCCCGTGGTGACTACCTGTCCTGCTATGGTACTGACTGGCACCTTCGTTCGCTCACATAAGAGTGGACTTGATTTGGAAAGGTCAATTTCATTTTTGGATTACTGCTAAGAAGAGCAGCCGTTATGGTTCTAAACAGATTGAGGAGACATAGTGGTTCTAATGGTAACTGTGGTGCACCATCAGCATCATAGAGAACTTTAAAGAACTATATGGACCATGTTTCATAGCAGTGTATGAAGGGAGAGAAGTGTTTAATAGATTGGTAGGGTATATTACAGCTTATTAACAGGCTGGGACTTAATGGAGAACAATCAAATCAACAGTTACTAAACCTACAACAAACTAATACCACTGTTTTCATTCAGTCCAAATAGCTCCAAATGAAAACCTTCCGGTCTGAAGTGTATTATTCACTCAATAACCCAAACAAATACTTAACCCAATCCAATCTAATTCAATTATACAATTGAACACTTCCTGGACACGTAATCACGCTAACTCCCAGCCAATATGTCGTTGGCAAGAAAATGCTGCAACGCCCAGTTCGTTAGCAATTAGCATGGTGTCTGTTCTTCCGCTCAGGTTTCAGTCTAAATGCTAATGCTATGAATGCTAATGCTATGAATGCTAATGCTATGAATGCTAATGCTATGAATGCTAATGCTATGAATGCTAATGCTATGAATGCTAATGCTATGAATGCTAATGCTATGAATGCTAATCAGAGATCCATCTCCAGAACATCACAGATGACATCACAGATGACCAAATCTTAATTTGACATTATAATATAATAATATATAATAATAATATATGCCATTTAGCAGACGCTTTTATCCAAAGCGACTTACAGTCATGTGTGCATACATTCTACGTATGGGTGGTCCCGGGGATCGAACCCACTACCCTGGCGTTACAAGCGCCATGCTCTACCAACTGAGCTACACAGGAGTACATTAATGTGAGTGCAGATCTCAAATTAAGATTTGGCCCTAGGAGATGGACATACATTTTCTGTTTTGTTGTAAAAATATGAATAACAGAAAAATGTGAAGACAGAGAGTTGAAAATGGAAAGGTCCAGTTTTATAAGTGATGGTGACTGTGAGGTTGTGTTATAGAGATGAGTAGATAGATAAATGATGTTAGACAGTCAAAGTTCAGGCAAAGCTGTCATCAGCAAGCAGACAGTGAGCAATGTACAGAGAGACAGAGGAGCAGCCAGCTCTCCTTCCATAGCAACCACAGCCACAGAGACAGACACAGGAAGGACAACACACAGGACCAACAAGATGGAGGGTGGAATGGCTTCTTATTCCACAGATGAAGGCTTTGATTAGCATTGGTGGAGAAGCACAGCTAGTCAACTCTAGAAAGACACGACGACCCAAAACGAGACTGAGAGGGATAAAGAGGAAATGAGATGTGTATCCATCTGGGTCTTTGAGTGGACCTCAGCATGTTCAGTACCTGATAAAGACGAGGACCCCAGAGATTTACACCCTATTATAGACCTTCTAACATGTAGCTTATGCCGGTTGGTACCACTCACTTGCTCCAGTAGACCTTTCCACTGAGGGTCTGCATCTCTCCCAGCATGGCCAGCAACAGGGACGACTTCCCACAACCCACCTGGCCCACGATCATGGTCAGCTGACCTGGAGATCAGACACAGGACAAGAAGACACTATATAAAGGTATGAAGACACTATATAAAGGTATGAAGACACTATATAAAGATAAGAAGACACTATATAAAGGTAAGAAGACACTATATAAAGGTAAGAAGACACTATATAAAGGTAAGAAGACACTATATAAAGGTAAGAAGACACTATATAAAGGTATGAAGACACTATATAAAGATAAGAAGACACTATATAAAGGTAAGAAGACACTATATAAAGGTATGAAGACACTATATAAAGGTAAGAAGACACTATATAAAGATAAGAAGACACTATATAAAGGTAAGAAGACACTATATAAAGGTAAGAAGACACTATATAAAGGTATGAAGACACTATATAAAGGTAAGAAGACACTATATAAAGATAAGAAGACACTATATAAAGGTAAGAAGACACTATATAAAGGTAAGAAGACACTATATAAAGGTATGAAGACACTATATAAAGATAAGAAGACACTATATAAAGGTAAGAAGACACTATATAAAGGTAAGAAGACACTATATAAAGGTATGAAGACACTATATAAAGATAAGAAGACACTATATAAAGGTAAGAAGACACTATATAAAGGTAAGAAGACACTATATAAAGGTAAGAAGACACTATATAAAGGTAAGAAGACACTATATAAAGGTAAGAAGACACTATATAAAGGTATGAAGACACTATATAAAGATAAGAAGACACTATATAAAGATAAGAAGACACTATATAAAGGTAAGAAGACACTATATAAAGGTAAGAAGACACTATATAAAGGTAAGAAGACACTATATAAAGGTATGAAGACACTATATAAAGATAAGAAGACACTATATAAAGGTAAGAAGACACTATATAAAGGTAAGAAGACACTATATAAAGGTAAGAAGACACTATATAAAGGTATGAAGACACTATATAAAGGTATGAAGACACTATATAAAGCATTAGAGACAACAGATTGTTCTATGTCAATCTGACATTGATAATGTCTGTTACAGCCCTGGTTAAAGCTTAAAAGTAGGACAGGATATTGGGATATCTTTACACTCTCAATTTAGATCAGTCATGTTTCCACATCAGTGGAGGCTGGTGGGAGGAGTTAAAGGAGGATGGGCTCATTATAATGGCTAGAATGGAGAATTAATTGAACGGAGTCAATCATGTAGTTTCCATACGTTTAATACCGTTCCATTTATTACATTCCAGCCATTATAATGAGCCTGTCCTCCTATAACTCCTCCCACCAGCCTCCACTGTTCCACATATCCTACATAACACATCTACTCCCTCAGCTGCAGCAAATAGTGGACTACCAGGACCAGCCTATCCTGTTTGTCTTAGCTGTCATATCTTACGGGCCACGGGCCATGAGGTCATAGCAGGAAGATATACTACACTGTCACACACACACACAAACACACACACAGCTGGTGTTAGATATACTACACTGACTGTCGACGACCTCCTAAACAGGACGCAGCCTGGCGTTGCCATAGTGTTCCCAGCAGGATCGGGTTACCTGTTGGAACGCAGATGTTGATGTCGGACAACGTTGACAAGTTGCTTCCCCATGTGAAGAATCCACCGTTCACCTGAACAGGATACAGTGGGATTAGGCTGACATGGAGCCTACATGACATGGAGCCTACATGACATGGAGCCTACATGACATGGAGCCTACATGACATGGAGCCTACATGACATGGAGCCTAGATGACATGGAGCCTACATGACATGGAGCCTACATGACATAGAGCCTAGATGACATGGAGCCTAGATGACATGGAGCCGACATGACATGGAGCCTAGATGACATGGAGCCGACATGACATGGAGCCTAGATGACATGGAGCCTAGATGACATGGAGCCTAGATGACATGGAGCCGACACGACATGGAGCCTAGATGACATGGAGCCTACATGACATAGAGCCTAGATGACATGGAGCCTACATGACATGGAGCCTACATGACATGGAGCCTACATGACATGGAGCCTACATGACATGGAGCCTACATGACATGGAGCCTAGATGACATGGAGCCTAGATGACATGGAGCCTACATGACATAGAGCCTAGATGACATGGAGCCTACATGACATGGAGCCTACATGACATGGAGCCTACATGACATAGAGCCTAGATGACATGGAGCCTACATGACATGGAGCCGACATGACATGGAGCCTAGATGACATGGAGCCTAGATGACATGGAGCCTACATGACATGGAGCCTACATGACATAGAGCCTAGATGACATGGAGCCTAGATGACATGGAGCCTACATGACATAGAGCCTACATGACATGGAGCCGACATGACATGGAGCCTAGATGACATGGAGCCTACATGACATGGAGCCGACATGACATGGAGCCTAGATGATATGGAGCCTACATGACATGGAGCCTAGATGACATGGAGCCTAGATGACATGGAGCCTAGATGACATGGAGCCTAGATGACATGGAGCCTAGATGACATAGAGCCTAGATGACATAGAGCCTAGATGACATGGAGCCTACATGACATGGAGCCGACATGACATGGAGCCTAGATGATATGGAGCCTACATGACATGGAGCCTAGATGACATGGAGCCGACATGACATGGAGCCTAGATGATATGGAGCCTACATGACATGGAGCCTACATGACATGGGGCCTACATGTTATAGTCTGCGGCTGGTGGTTTAGATACGTATGTGTACATAGAAATAATGAACCATTTAGGTCTTTAAGGCAAATATAATAGCATGTTTACATAGTTATGTTGTGTTTTATGTCTTGTCCGATTCCACTGTTTATTGTAGCCAGTAATCCCCCTCCCTTCCATCCCCGACAGCAAAACCACACAAGATCTGAGATTCAGTGACACAGAACTAATAAATACAAGTTGAAAATGAAAGACAGACGTCTTATTACCGCTGAGAAAAGAGACTTGGTAAATTAAGTTTGTAAATAGACAGAGCGGATGTTACGGGGGTGAGGACCAGAGGGGATGGGGAGTCTTGAAAGGGAGGCTGGGATTGGGTGTAGAGAGAGGTAGAGAGGGAGTGGAGGAAGATAGGGGTAGAGAGAGGTAGAGAGGGAGTGGAGGAAGATAGGGGTAGAGAGAGAGAGAGAGAGAGAGTGGAGGAAGATAGCGGTAGAGAGAGGTAGAGAGGGAGTGGAGGAAGATAGCGGTAGAGAGAGGTAGAGAGGGAGTGGAGGAAGATAGCGGTAGAGAGAGGTAGAGAGAGAGTGGAGGAAGATAGGGGTAGAGAGAGGTAGAGAGGGAGTGGAGGAAGATAGGGGTAGAGAGAGGTAGAGAGAGAGTGGAGGAAGATATGGGTAGAGAGAGGTAGAGAGGGAGTGGAGGAAGATATGGGTAGAGAGAGGTAGAGAGAGAGTGGAGGAAGATAGGGGTAGAGAGAGGTAGAGAGGGAGTGGAGGAAGATAGCGGTAGAGAGAGGTAGAGAGGGAGTGGAGGAAGATATGGGTAGAGAGAGGTAGAGAGGGAGTGGAGGAAGATAGGGGTAGAGAGAGATAGAGAGAGAGTGGAGGAAGATAGGGGTAGAGAGAGATAGAGAGAGAGTGGAGGAAGATAGCGGTAGAGAGAGGTAGAGAGGGAGTGGAGGAAGATAGGGGTAGAGAGAGAGAGAGAGAGAGAGAGTGGAGGAAGATAGCGGTAGAGAGAGGTAGAGAGGGAGTGGAGGAAGATATGGGTACGCTGGGAGGCAGAGAGGGAGTGGAGGAAGATATGGGTAGAGAGAGGTAGAGAGGGAGTGGAGGAAGATATGGGTAGAGAGAGGTAGAGAGGGAGTGGAGGAAGATATGGGTACGCTGGGAGGCAGATATGGGGTGGTAAGTTGGAAGAGAAGAGAGAGGGAGGAATAAAGAGGGAGAGAGAATGGTTGATGAGACAGAGCGGAAGACAGAGAGAATGGGTGATGGAAGACAGAGAGGAAGACAAAGAGAAGGGGTGATGGGAGACAGAGAGGAAGACAGATAGAAGGGGTGATGGGAGACAGAGAGGAAGACAGAGAGAAGGGGTGGTGGGAGACAGAGAGGAAGACAAACAGAAGGGGTGATGGGAGACAGAGAGAAGGAGTGATGGGAGACAGAGAGGAAGACAGAGAGAAGGGGTGATGGGAGACAGAGTGGAAGACAGAGAGAAGGGGTGATGGGAGACAGAGAGAAGGGGTGATGGGAGACAGAGAGAAGGGGTGATGGGAGACAGAGAGAAGGGGTGATGGGAGACAGAGAGGAAGACAGAGAGAAGGGGTGATGGGAGACAGAGAGAAGGGGTGATGGGAGACAGAGAGAAGGGGTGATGGGAGACAGAGAGAAGGGGTGATGGGAGACAGAGAGGAAGACAGAGAGAAGGGGTGATGGGAGACAGAGTGGAAGACAGAGAGAAGGGGTGATGGGAGACAGAGAGGAAGACAGAGAGAAGGGGTGATGGGAGACAGAGTGGAAGACAAAGAGAAGGGGTGATGGGAGACAGAGAGAAGGGGTGATGGGAGACAGAGAGAAGGGGTGATGGGAGACAGAGAGAAGGGGTGATGGGAGACAGAGAGAAGGGGTGATGGGAGACAGAGAGAAGGAGTGATGGGAGACAGAGAGGAAGACAGAGAGAAGGGGTGATGGGAGACAGAGTGGAAGACAGAGAGAAGGGGTGATGGGAGACAGAGAGGAAGACAGAGAGAAGGGGTGATGGGAGACAGAGAGAAGAGGTGATGGGAGACAGAGAGAAGGGGTGATGGGAGACAGTGAGGAAGACAGAGAGAAGGGGTGATGGGAGACAGAGAGGAAGTCAAACAGAAGGGGTGATGGGAGACAGAGAGAAGGGGTGATGGGAGACAGAGAGAAGGGGTGATGGGAGACAGAGAGAAGGGGTGATGGGAGACAGTGAGGAAGACAGAGAGAAGGGGTGATGGGAGACAGAGAGGAAGACAAAGAGAAGGGGTGATGGGAGACAGAGGAAGACAAAGAGAAGGGGTGATGGGAGACAGAGAGGAAGACAGAGAGAAGGGGTGATGGGAGACAGAGAGGGGGGTAGAGAGAGGCAGAGAGAAGGGGTGATGGGAGACAGAGAGAAGGGGTGATGGGAGACAGTGAGGAAGACAGAGAGAAGGGGTGATGGGAGACAGAGAGGAAGACAAAGAGAAAGACAAAGAGAAGGGGTGATGGGAGACAGAGAGGAAGACAAAGAGAAGGGGTGATGGGAGACAGAGAGGAAGACAAAGAGAAGGGGTGATGGGAGACAGAGAGGAAGACAAAGAGAAGGGGTGATGGGAGACAGAGAGGAAGACAGAGAGAAGGGGTGATGGGAGACAGAGAGAAGGGGTGATGGGAGACAGAGAGAAGGGGTGATGGGAGACAGAGAGAAGGGGTGATGGGAGACAGAGAGAAGGGGTGATGGGAGACAGAGAGAAGGAGTGATGGGAGACAGAGAGGAAGACAGAGAGAAGGGGTGATGGGAGACAGAGTGGAAGACAGAGAGAAGGGGTGATGGGAGACAGAGAGGAAGACAGAGAGAAGGGGTGATGGGAGACAGAGAGAAGAGGTGATGGGAGACAGAGAGAAGGGGTGATGGGAGACAGTGAGGAAGACAGAGAGAAGGGGTGATGGGAGACAGAGAGGAAGTCAAACAGAAGGGGTGATGGGAGACAGAGAGAAGGGGTGATGGGAGACAGAGAGAAGGGGTGATGGGAGACAGAGAGAAGGGGTGATGGGAGACAGTGAGGAAGACAGAGAGAAGGGGTGATGGGAGACAGAGAGGAAGACAAAGAGAAGGGGTGATGGGAGACAGAGGAAGACAAAGAGAAGGGGTGATGGGAGACAGAGAGGAAGACAGAGAGAAGGGGTGATGGGAGACAGAGAGGGGGGTAGAGAGAGGCAGAGAGAAGGGGTGATGGGAGACAGAGAGAAGGGGTGATGGGAGACAGTGAGGAAGACAGAGAGAAGGGGTGATGGGAGACAGAGAGGAAGACAAAGAGAAAGACAAAGAGAAGGGGTGATGGGAGACAGAGAGGAAGACAAAGAGAAGGGGTGATGGGAGACAGAGAGGAAGACAAAGAGAAGGGGTGATGGGAGACAGAGTGGAAGACAAAGAGAAGGGGTGATGGGAGACAGAGAGGAAGACAAAGAGAAAGACAAAGAGAAGGGGTGATGGGAGACAGAGTGGAAGACAGAGAGAAGGGGTGATGGGAGACAGAGAGGAAGACAAAGAGAAGGGGTGATGGGAGACAGAGTGGAAGACAAAGAGAAGGGGTGATGGGAGACAGAGAGGAAGACAGAGAGAAGGGGTGATGGGAGACAGAGCGGAAGACAAAGAGAAGGGGTGATGGGAGACAGAGTGGAAGACAAAGAGAAGGGGTGATGGGAGACAGAGTGGAAGACAAAGAGAAGGGGTGATGGGAGACAGAGTGGAAGACAAAGAGAAGGGGTGATGGGAGACAGAGAGGAAGACAAAGAGAAGGGGTGATGGGAGACAGAGTGGAAGACAAAGAGAAGGGGTGATGGGAGACAGAGAGGAAGACAAAGAGAAGGGGTGATGGGAGACAGAGAGGAAGACAAAGAGAAGGGGTGATGGGAGACAGAGTGGGGGGTATAGAGAGAAAGCGTGTGAGATGAGAGAGAAGACAGAGAAAGAAGATTTGTCTGGTTCACACACAGCAGCAGCCCATCCATTCGACCCTCCTGCTGCCCCCAAGCTCATTAACAGGCTGCCTACAATAATGCTGTGTGTCCACAGGGATAGCAACAGGATGTGGACCCCAATGAGACCAGAACAGGGGCTGAGAACATGTCAGTTAATGAGGGTTCTCTGTTCTCATGAGAATCCCCTGCCTCTGACTCATTATGTGGGTCCTGAGAGTTTAAACTGTCGGTAAGTGTTGACTTCTCCTCAGGGTGTGTTTCACACAATGGACAGGCCAAGAGATGAAACATCTGCTGTGAGAGATAGACAGTGGTAACATCTGCTGTGAGAGATAGACAGTGGTAACATCTACTGTGAGAGATAGACAGTGGTAACATCTACTGTGAGAGATAGACAGTGGTAACATCTGCTGTGAGAGATAGACAGTGGTAACATCTGCTGTGAGAGATAGACAGTGGTAACATCTGCTGTGAGAGATAGACAGTGGTAACATCTGCTGTGAGAGATAGACAGTGGTAACATCTGCTGTGAGAGATAGACAGTGGTAACATCTGCTGTGAGAGATAGACAGTGGTAACATCTGCTGTGAGAGATAGACAGTGGTAACATCTACTGTGAGAGATAGACAGTGGTAACATCTGCTGTGAGAGATAGACAGTGGTAACATCTGCTGTGAGAGATAGACAGTGGTAACATCTACTGTGAGAGATAGACAGTGGTAACATCTACTGTGAGAGATAGACAGTGGTAACATCTGCTGTGAGAGATAGACAGTGGTAACATCTGCTGTGAGAGATAGACAGTGGTAACATCTGCTGTGAGAGATAGACAGTGGTAACATCTACTGTGAGAGATAGACAGTGGTAACATCCGTGGTGTCACATGTTACTAGAGTGAATGACCCGGGCGGATGTGACAAAAAGGCCAGTTTAAAGGTTTGAGGACAACTGTCAGACTCCAGCTCAGAAGCCTTTGCGTGTGTACGTGTCTACGTGCGTGACGTGGCTGCACATGTACGTGAGCTACAGCTTGGCTGTGAGTTGATAGCCTACGTGTCTGCCCCTGTGTCCGTGCATGCAGTCAGCGAGTGTGTGCGGTGCTGTGTGTGTCACAGGTCCTGAGAAGAAGGGCCAATGAGCTTGTTGAGGTGTTGAACTTTGACCCCTGACCTTGACAGCCACGTCCTCAGTCTCGTTGGGTCGCAGTGGTCTGCGTGCTGGCTGCTCATAGCTGTCCATCTGGTAGAGCAGGGGCTGCTTCCTGTTTATAGCCTTGGTCTGGAGAGAGAGAGGTAGGGGGGAGATGGGGAGAGAGAGGGAGGGAGAGGAGAGAGGAAGGGAGGGAGAGAGAGAGGCAGGGAGGGAGAGAGAGAGGTAGGGGGGAGATGGGGAGGGAGAGGGGAGAGGGAGGGAGGGAGAGAGAGAGGCAGGGAGGGAGAGAGAGAGGTAGGGGGAGATGGGAGAGGGAGGGAGAGAGAGAGGGAGAGAGAGGAGAGAGGAAGGGAGGGAGAGAGGAAGGGAGGGAGAGAGAGAGGCAGGGAGGGAGAGAGAGAGAGGTAGGGGGGAGATGGGAGAGGGAGGGGGAGAGAGAGGGAGGGAGAGGAGAGAGGAAGGGAGGGAGAGAGAGAGAGGCAGGGAGGGAGAGAGAGAGGTAGGGGGGAGATGGGAGAGGGAGGGAGAGAGAGGGAGGGAGAGGAGAGAGGAAGGGAGGGAGAGGAGAGAGGAAGGGAGGGATAGAATGAAAGACAGAAATGAACAGATGGAGATGAAGGGAGGGTGAGAAAACAGAAAGAGAGAGATTGCATTCAGTGATAAACTTGGCCCCTCATCCGCTGTAACCTCCAGGGAGGACCCCCTCTCAGACCCTGACTGAGACTGTCCCCAGAGGGAGCTTCTTATCCCCTACCCCTCATCCCCAAGACATCCCTCCCTCCCTCCATCAGCCCTAAACAAATGGCTCCTCCATCTCACACTAACCCCTCCACCACTTGGTCTCCGTCTCCCTCCACTCCTTCTGAGGAGTCCAACACAGAAATAAACTTGTCAAAGTCCAGAGAACAGCTGAAGACATGACGAGACTGGCAGCAACCAGCAACTTAACGACTCCTGGTTGAGATTCCCCATGAAATACTGCTGCTAGATTGGCACGGTGTGTAGTTACAGTTCCTCCTTCTACAGAGACCAGATCTGCTCTGGTCAAACAGACACTTTCTCTGCAGTTCCACCAACAGTTTGAAGTTAGAAACACGTTGGCTCTGAAACTTGGTCAGTTGAAAAGCATCATAACCATCACATCATCCTGACGAGTCCATTAGCCGTGTTGGGAGCTGTGGAAACCCTGGAGTAACACACTAGTTGTTGTATTCCATGCTGGCTGTAAATGAATAGCTCCTGGATTAGGCTCTGTGCTGTGCTGGCTGAATGTCCAGCATTAGCTGCTCTGGCAGAGGGACAGATGAGTAATTGGGTCATGTTCATTAGGGACCAAAGTGAATAAACAGACTGAAACGCTGAGAGACTACCTCGAAACACACCATTGAGTTTACATTTTGCTTCAGTGTTCCCTACTAAACACAACTCAGGCCTGTATTTGGGGCAGTGTTTGGTAATAGGGATGGTGTGTGTGTGTGTGTGTGTGTGTGTGTGTGTGTGTGTGTGTGTGTGTGTGTGTGTGTGTGTGTGTGTGTGTGTGTGTGTGTGTGTGTGTGTGTGTGTGTGTGTGTGTGTGTGTGTGTGTGTGTGTGTGTGTGTGTGTGTACTAACCGCCCCAGGGTGTTTCTTACAGGCCTCTAGGGACACAGACATGTCTCCGTTCCTCCAGCTGTCATCGCCAATCTCATCGCTCTGCAGGAACTCACCCAGCTTCTGGACGCTGTGGATAGGACACGATATGATAGGACACACACAAACCCACCCCCCCCCACACACACAAACCCACACCCACACCCACCCACCCACACACCCACATCCACACACATAAATAATCCTTCTATGATACAAATAAGATTCCAGCAGATTGTCTAGCTGGTAACTATCCAGTATTCATTATTCCTGGGCGTCCTCAGTAGGCCTCTCACCTGACCATGGCCTTGACTGCGAAGCGGACCACGGTGGAGAGCAGGAACAGTGGGGTAACCAGGATGTGGAAGAGGGCCAGAGCAGCGAAGGCCTCCGAGGAGCTGGGTTTGGACTTGTTGATCAGGGCGTGGCTGACAAACGTCTGACAGAGACACACAGTTACTCAGTTCGGTATTGTTGCCAGATTTCAGAGCTGGCAAAACACTAGCTACAATTGGCCCGAAAAATGGCCTGCAGGATACAGGGATGATGAGAAACCCTCTTACCACAAGCACAGCAGCGATGGGGATAGCAGCATTCATGAAAACTGGGGAGGAAAAGAGGTCAAATTATGTAACAACAGAGATCCTTTGGAGAGAACAAATACATTTTCAAACTTCAAAGCTCTTAAGTCAAACTGAGCCCCAAATATAAATGAGGACAGAATATAAGCAGTGTGAGTGTCTTACTGGACAAAATGAAGGGGATTTCACAGCTCAAAAGAAAGGATGTGATAGCTATTATAAAGTAACAGAGGAGATGTGTCTTATTGGAGGTGTAGAGGGCGAAGGTGTGTGTGTCTCACTAGACATGGAGGTGTAGAGGGCGAAGGTGTGTGTGTCTCACTAGACATGGAGATGTAGAGGGCGAAGGTGTGTGTGTCTCACTAGACATGGAGGTGTAGAGGGCGAAGGTGTGTGTGTCTCACTAGACATGGAGGTGTAGAGGGCGAGGGTGTGTGTGTCTCACTAGACATGGAGGTGTAGAGGGCGAGGGTGTGTGTGTCTCACTAGACATGGAGGTGTAGAGGGCGAGGGTGTGTGTGTGTCTCACTAGACATGGAGGTGTAGAGGGCGAGGGTGTGTGTGTCTCACTAGACATGGAGGTGTAGAGGGCGAAGGTGTGTGTGTCTCACTAGACATGGAGGTGTAGAGGGCGAAGGTTTGTGTGTCTCACTAGACATGGAGGTGTAGAGGGCGAAGGTGTGTGTGTCTCACTAGACATGGAGGTGTAGAGGGCGAAGGTGTGTGTGTCTCACTAGACATGGAGGTGTAGAGGGTGAAGGTGCGTGTGTCTCACTAGACATGGAGGTGTAGAGGGCGAATGTGTGTGTATGTCTCACTAGACATGGAGGTGTAGAGGGCCAAGGTGTGTGTATGTCTCACTAGACATGGAGGTGTAGAGGGCGAAGGTGCGGAGGCTGGTGAGCTCTTTGCCCCTGGTATCTTCTACACTGTCACAGAAGATGTTCTCCCAGGCGTACAGCTTCAGCAGCTTGATCCCCTTCAGAATCTCTGTGGTCTTCTTCAGACGTTCCGTAGACTGGTCCTGTCAGAAGAGGGCGATGCCTTACTGAAGATTTAAACTACAAAATAATATCAATATTTTCTCATTTCAACTGTTTTTAAAGGCTATTGTTTCCATATCATATACTGTTTCCCTCATCACAACATAAAATAACTGAAATCACTCAAACCTAGGCTATTTATTCATGGTAAAGCTTGCAGGTTCATCTCTAAAGAGACAGTGAAACTACGATCTCAGTGACTGGTGCAGGCAGTGTACAACCTGAGTGTCTCAACGTGAACAGAGGGTGACTCACCAGGGTGCTCTTCTGGGTGTCAGCCAGCTTGGTAGCAATCAGGTATTGGACTGGAGCCAGCAGCACGATGACTGAAGCTCCAATCAGAGCACTGGTCCCCAGCAGGTAGTACAGCAAGATCACGCCCATCACAATCTGAGCAGGAACACAGCACAAAGATATGAGGGATATATTGGGGAGTTATTAGGGATATATTGGGGAGTTATTAGGGATATATTGGGGAGTTATTAGGGAGTTATGAGGGAGTTATGAGGGATATATTAGGGAGTTATTAGGGATATATTAGGGATATATTATGGAGTTATTAGGGAGTTATGAGGGATATATTAGGGAGTTATTAGGGATATATTGGGGAGTTATTAGGGAGTTATTAGGGAGTTATTAGGGAGTTATGAGGGATATATTGGGGAGTTATTAGGGATATATTGGGGAGTTATTAGGGATATATTGGGGAGTTATTAGGGAGTTATGAGGGATATATTAGGGAGTTATTAGGGCTATATTAGGGAGTTATGAGGGATATATTAGGGAGTTATTAGGGATATATTGGGGAGTTATTAGGGAGTTATTAGGGAGTTATGAGGGAGTTATGAGGGATATATTAGGGAGTTATTAGGGATATATTAGGGATATATTATGGAGTTATTAGGGAGTTATGAGGGATATATTAGGGAGTTATGAGGGATATATTGGGGAGTTATTAGATATATATTAGGGAGTTATCAGGGAGTTATAAGGGATATATTAGGGAGTTATTAAGGAGTTATGAGGGATATATTAGGGAGTTATTAGGGATATATTAGGGAGTTATTAGGGATATATTAGGGATATATTATGGAGTTATGAGGGATATATTAGGGAGTTATTAGGGATATATTAGGGATATATTATGGAGTTATGAGGGAGTTATGAGGGATATATTAGGGAGTTATTAGGGATATATTGGGGAGTTATTAGGGAGTTATTAGGGAGTTATTAGGGAGTTATGAGGGAGTTATGAGGGATATATTAGGGATATATTAGAGTTATAAGGGATATATTAGGGAGTTATTAGAGAGTTATGAGGGATATATTAGGGAGTTATTAGGGATATATTAGGGAGTTATTAGGGATATATTAGGGAGTTATAAGGGATATATTAGGGAGTTATTAGGGATATATTAGGGATATATTAGGGAGTTATTAGGGATATATTAGGCATATACTAGAGTTATAAGGGATATATTAGGGAGTTATAAGGGATATATTAGGGAGTTATTAGGGATATATTAGGGATATATTAGGGAGTTATTAGGGATATATTAGGGATATATTAGGGAGTTATAAGGGATATATTAGGGAGTTATAAGGGATATATTAGGGAGTTATTAGGGATATATTAGGGAGTTATTAGGGATATATTAGGGAGTTATAAGGGATATATTAGGGAGTTATTAGGGATATATTAGGGATATATTAGGGAGTTATTAGGGATATATTAGGGATATACTAGAGTTATAAGGGATATATTAGGGAGTTATTAGAGAGTTATGAGGGATATATTAGGGAGTTATTAGGGATATATTAGGGAGTTATTAGGGATATATTAGGGATATATTATGGAGTTATGGGGGAGTTATGAGGGATATATTAGGGATATATTAGAGTTATAAGGGATATATTAGGGAGTTATTAGAGAGTTATGAGGGATATATTAGTGATATATTATGGAGTTATTAGGAATAAATTAGGGAGCTTTGTGGGATATATTATGGAGTTATTAGGGAGTTATTAGGGATATATTATTGATGCATAATATTACGGTCATATTGGTACTGGCAGATAATGGCTTAAAAAAGACATACTTGTTCATTTAAGATCAGGTTGTTGGCCGGATCATACATAGAGACTATGTCCAGATAGATTGTATCTTACCAGCATGGCCCCACCTGCACTTACGTCGAATTGACCTCAAAAGTTTTTTGTTGTTGTTGCATTTTAAATTAACACTAACCCTTTTCCTAACCTTAACCTAATCCTCCTAACCTGCTACGTTAATTATCCTAACCTACTGCGTAAATTCTCCTAACCTGCTACGAAAAGTACATTTCGAAATAAGCTGAATTCTATCTAGTCAAAACCCACCTGCACTGGCATGGCCCAGAGGTTGGGACACAGGAAGAGGAACCACATGAGCTGGTTGGTTTCTATGGCAACCAGGTTGTTGATCTGGCCCAGGGTCATCTCTCCCATGGACATGTTAGAGGTTGACAGACGCAGGATCTTGTTGTAGATCATTGCCTAGGAAACGGACAGGACAGAGGACATTAACAACCTACTAGATACAGTACATTCACTTCTGTGACTGCCTACGTCTGTCCCGATTCTCCACCTCTGTGACTGTCTACGGCTGTCCAGATTCTCCACCTCTGTGACTGTCTACGGCTGTCCCAATTCTCCACCTCTGTGACTGTCTACAGCTGTCCCGATTCTCCACCTCTGTGACTGCCTACGGCTGTCCCGATTCTCCACCTCTGTGACTGTCTACGGCTGTCCCGATTCTCCACCTCTGTGACTGTCTACGTCTGTCCCGATTCTCCACCTCTGTGACTGTCTACGTCTGTCCCGATTCTCCACCTCTGTGACTGTCTACGGCTGTCCAGATTCTCCACCTCTGTGACTGTCTACGGCTGTCCCGATTCTCCACCTCTGTGACTGTCTACAGCTGTCCCGATTCTCCACCTCTGTGACTGTCTACGGCTGTCCCGATTCTCCACCTCTGTGACTGTCTACGGCTGTCCCGATTCTCCACCTCTGTGACTGCCTACGGCTGTCCCGATTCTCCACCTCTGTGACTGTCTACGGCTGTCCCGATTCTCCACCTCTGTGACTGTGTACGGCTGTCCCGATTCTCCACCTCTGTGACTGTCTACGGCTGTCCCGATTCTCCACCTCTGTGACTGTCTACGGCTGTCCCGATTCTCCACCTCTGTGACTGTCTACGGCTGTCCTGATTCTCCACCTCTGTGACTGCCTACGGCTGTCCCGATTCTCCACCTCTGTGACTGTCTACGGCTGTCCAGATTCTCCACCTCTGTGACTGTCTACGGCTGTCCAGATTCTCCACCTCTGTGACTGCCTACGGCTGTCCCGATTCTCCACCTCTGTGACTGTCTACGGCTGTCCCGATTCTCCACCTCTGTGACTGTGTACGGCTGTCCCGATTCTCCACCTCTGTGACTGTCTACGGCTGTCCCGATTCTCCACCTCTGTGACTGTCTACGGCTGTCCCGATTCTCCACCTCTGTGACTGTCTACGGCTGTCCTGATTCTCCACCTCTGTGACTGCCTACGGCTGTCCCGATTCTCCACCTCTGTGACTGTCTACGGCTGTCCAGATTCTCCACCTCTGTGACTGTCTACGGCTGTCCCGATTCCCCACTTTATTTTTACACCTCCCCAATTCCCGTCATGAATTGAACAATGGCAGAAACTCCCGTCAGCCAATGACTACACATCTAATGTTATTAAATCTATGACAGAGACTGAACAAGTGAACACTTTGGGTAAAGGATGGAGAATCGGTGACGCAGTATCCTACAAATCCCAGAATCCTCCAGTCAGTCACCAGCAGGGCTCCACGGAGGTTGATGCCGGTCTCTATGGTGACATAGTAGGAGGCCTGTAGGAAGGTCCGCTGTAGCACCAGGGCCAGGAACAGCAGAACAGCCAGCACTGACGTATTCTGGAGCAGCTCGTTGGATGACATGAAGTAGACCTCGAAATAGGGGACCTGATAAGACAGTCACACACACACACACACACACACACACACACACACACACACACACACACACACACACACACACACACACACACACACACACACACACACACACACACACACACACACACACACACACACACACACACACACACACACACACACACACACATACAGATAGTAGGTTAGAGCAGATGTAGGGGACTTGACACTACCCAGACCCCGTCACTACCCAGACCCTGTCACACACAGAGAAGGACAGAGTGAGAGAGTGTGAGATGAGTGAGGAATTTTCCATGTCACTTAGAAATGCACGCCTGCAGTACTTCAGCCTAAACTCTGGGTTCCTCTGTTCAGCCCTCTGACACCGGCACTGTGCACAATGCTCTACCTTAGAAAGACGTTCCTCTGTTCAGCCCTCTAACATGATGCTCTACCTTAGAGAGATGTTCCTCTGTTCAGCCCTCTAACATGATGCTCTACTTTAGAGAGACGTTCCTCTGTTCAGCCCTCTAACATGATGCTCTACTTTAGAGAGACGTTCCTCTGTTCAGCCCTCTAACATGATGCTCTACTTCAGAGAGACGTTCCTCTGTTCAGCCCTCTGACATGATGCTGTACCTTAGAGAGACGTTCCTCTGTTCAGCCCTCTGACATGATGCTCTACTTCAGAGAGACGTTCCTCTGTTCAGCCCTCTGACATGATGCTGTACCTTAGAGAGACGTTCCTCTGTTCAGCCCTCTGACATGATGCTCTACTTTAGAGAGACGTTCCTCTGTTCAGCCCTCTAACATGATGCTCTACTTCAGAGAGACGTTCCTCTGTTCAGCCTCTAACATGATGCTCTACTTTAGAGAGGTCCTCTGTTCAGCCCTCTAACATGATGCTCTACTTCAGAGAGACGTTCCTCTGTTCAGCCTCTAACATGATGCTCTACTTTAGAGAGGTCCTCTGTTCAGCCCTCTAACATGATGCTCTACCTTAGAGAGACGTTCCTCTGTTCAGCCCTCTAACATGATGCTCTACCTTAGAGAGACGTTCCTCTGTTCAGCCCTCTAACATGATGCTCTACCTTAGAGAGACGTTCCTCTGTTCAGCCCTCTGACATGATGCTCTACCTTAGAGAGACGTTCCTCTGTTCAGCCCTCTAACATGATGCTCTACTTCAGAGAGACGTTCCTCTGTTCAGCCCTCTGACATGATGCTCTACCTTAGAGAGACGTTCCTCTGTTCAGCCCTCTGACATGATGCTCTACTTCAGAGAGACGTTCCTCTGTTCAGCCCTCTGACATGATGCTCTGCTTCAGAGAGACGTTCCTCTGTTCAGCCCTCTGACATGATGCTCTACTTCAGAGAGACGTTCCTCTGTTCAGCCCTCTGACATGATGCTCTACTTCAGAGAGACGTTCCTCTGTTCAGCCCTCTAACATGATGCTCTACTTCAGAGAGACGTTCCTCTGTTCAGCCCTCTGACATGATGCTCTACTTCAGAGAGACGTTCCTCTGTTCAGCCCTCTGACATGATGCTCTACTTCAGAGAGACGTTCCTCTGTTCAGCCCTCTAACATGATGCTCTACCTTAGTTAATCAGTTCAGTGCTGCTGACTCCCCACAGGTCCCAGGATAGCTTATTTCTGTGTCCTAAATGGATTTCTGGTGTACCTTTAAAAGTTAGTTGAGGAAAGTGTGTGTGTGTGTCTCTGTATATGTGTGTGTGTGAGGGTGTGAAATATGCTGTGGAATCATTTGTGTCTATAATATAATTGGTCTAATGGGGGTGACGTGGTGGCTGGGACAGGGACAGGGTTGGGAACAATGGCGCTGTCGACGCCTCATGACATCACAGAGGAAGTGAGTCATCATGAGAAGACGAGCAGACCACCCTGCTGCGCCCTCATGGCGGTACGATGTCGATGACACAACCCACAGCGTCAGACAGTGAGCTAACTATATAATAAACTATTTATCTCTATGGAGCTAACTATATAATAAACTATTTATCTCTATGGAGCTAACTATATAATAAACTATTTATCTCTATGGAGCTAACTATATAATAAACTATTTATCTCTATGGAGCTAACTATATAATAAACTATTTATCTCTATGGAGCTAACTATATAATAAACTATTTATCTCTATGGAGCTAACTATATAATAAACTATTTATCTCTATGGAGCTAACTACATAATAAACTATGTATCTCTATGGAGCTAACTATATAATAAACTATTTATCTCTATGGAGCTAACTATATAATAAACTATTTATCTCTATGGAGCTAACTATATAATAAACTATTTATCTCTATGGAGCTAACTATATAATAAACTATTTATCTCTATGGAGCTAACTACATAATAAACTATTTATCTCTATGGAGCTAACTATATAATAAACTATTTATCTCTATGGAGCTAACTATATAATAAACTATTTATCTCTATGGAGCTAACTATATAATAAACTATTTATCTCTATGGAGCTAACTATATAATAAACTATTTATCTCTATGGAGCTAACTACATAATAAACTATTTATCTCTATGGAGCTAACTACATAATAAACTATTTATCTCTATGGAGCTAACTACATAATAAACTATTTATCTCTATGGAGCTAACTATATAATAAACTATTTATCTCTATGGAGCTAACTATATAATAAACTATTTATCTCTATGGAGCTAACTATATAATAAACTATTTATCTCTATGGAGCTAACTATATAATAAACTATTTATCTCTATGGAGCTAACTATATAATAAACTATTTATCTCTATGGAGCTAACTATATAATAAACTATTCATCTCTATGGAGCTAACTATATAATAAACTATTTATCTCTATGGAGCTAACTATATAATAAACTATTTATCTCTATGGAGCTAACTATATAATAAACTATTTATCTCTATGGAGCTAACTATATAATAAACTATTTATCTCTATGGAGCTAACTATATAATAAACTATTTATCTCTATGGAGCTAACTATATAATAAACTATTTATCTCTATGGAGCTAACTATATAATAAACTATTTATCTCTATGGAGCTAACTATATAATAAACTATTTATCTCTATGGAGCTAACTATATAATAAACTATTTATCTCTATGGAGCTAACTATATAATAAACTATTTATCTCTATGGAGCTAACTACATAATAAACTATTTATCTCTATGGAGCTAACTACATAATAAACTATTTATCTCTATGGAGCTAACTATATAATAAACTATTTATCTCTATGGAGCTAACTACATAATAAACTATTTATCTCTATGGAGCTAACTATATAATAAACTATTTATCTCTATGGAGCTAACTACATAATAAACTATTTATCTCTATGGAGCTAACTATATAATAAACTATCTATCTCTATGGAGCTAACTATATAATAAACTATTTATCTCTATGGAGCTAACTACATAATAAACTATTTATCTCTATGGAGCTAACTATATAATAAACTATTTATCTCTATGGAGCTAACTATATAATAAACTATTTATCTCTATGGAGCTAACTATATAATAAACTATTTATCTCTATGGAGCTAACTACATAATAAACTATTTATCTCTATGGAGCTAACTATATAATAAACTATTTATCTCTATGGAGCTAACTATATAATAAACTATTTATCTCTATGGAGCTAACTATATAATAAACTATTTATCTCTATGGAGCTAACTACATAATAAACTATTTATCTCTATGGAGCTAACTATATAATAAACTATTTATCTCTATGGAGCTAACTACATAATAAACTATTTATCTCTATGGAGCTAACTATATAATAAACTATTTATCTCTATGGAGCTAACTATATAATAAACTATTTATCTCTATGGAGCTAACTATATAATAAACTATTTATCTCTATGGAGCTAACTATATAATAAACTATTTATCTCTATGGAGCTAACTATATAATAAACTATTTATCTCTATGGAGCTAACTATATAATAAACTATTTATCTCTATGGAGCTAACTATATAATAAACTATTTATCTCTATGGAGCTAACTACATAATAAACTATTTATCTCTATGGAGCTAACTATATAATAAACTATTTATCTCTATGGAGCTAACTATATAATAAACTATTTATCTCTATGGAGCTAACTACATAATAAACTATTTATCTCTATGGAGCTAACTATATAATAAACTATTTATCTCTATGGAGCTAACTATATAATAAACTATTTATCTCTATGGAGCTAACTATATAATAAACTATTTATCTCTATGGAGCTAACTATATAATAAACTATTTATCTCTATGGAGCTAACTATATAATAAACTATTTATCTCTATGGAGCTAACTATATAATAAACTATTTATCTCTATGGAGCTAACTAGCCAACAGTCACAACAACATGGAGGAATGTGGCACACAAACAAGACGTCTGCTGTATCAAATTGAATCACTTGAATGAGCCGTAATGGACGGGCATAACATAGGAGGAACGAACAGGAACTATGGGACTAGGAGCAGAGTTATGGGCCGATGGGACCAGGAGCAGAGTTATGGGCCGATGGGACCAGGAGCAGAGTTATGGGCCGATGGGACCGGGAGCAGAGTTATGGGCCGATGGGACCAGGAGCAGAGTTATGGGCCGATGGGACCGGGAGCAGAGTTATGGGCCGATGGGACCGGGAGCAACTATGGGAATAAACTATGGGGATCCAGGAGCAGAGTTATGGGCCGATGGGACCAGGAGCAGATTTATGGGCTCTATGGGACCAGGAGCAGAGTTATGGGCCGATGCAGGACCAGGAGCAGAGTTATGGGCCGATGGGACCAGGAGCAGAGTTATATGGGCTAATATGGACCAGGAGCAGAGTTATGGGAACCGTAATGGGACCAGGAGCAGAGTTATGGGCCGATGGTACCAGGAACAGAGTTATGGGCCGATGGGACCAGGAGCAGAGTTATGGGCCGATGGGAACAGTAATTATGGTACCAGGAGCAGAGTTATGGGCCGATGGGAACAGTAATTATGGTACCAGGAGCAGAGTTATGGGCCGATGGTACCAGGAACAGAGTTATGGGCCGATGGTACCAGGAGCAGAGTTATGGGCCGATGGGAACAGTAATTATGGTACCAGGAGCAGAGTTATGGGCCGATGGGAACAGTAATTATGGTACCAGGAGCAGAGTTATGGGCCGATGGGAACAGTAATTATGGTACCAGGAGCAGAGTTATGGGCCGATGGTACCAGGAACAGAGTTATGGGCCGATGGTACCAGGAGCAGAGTTATGGGCCGATGGGAACAGTAATTATGGTACCAGGAGCAGAGTTATGGGCCGATGGGAACAGTAATTATGGTACCAGGAGCAGAGTTATGGGCCGATGGGAACAGTAATTATGGTACCAGGAGCAGAGTTATGGGCGATGGGAACGATGGTACCAGGAACAGAGTTATGGGCCGATGAACAGTAATTATACCAGGAGCAGAGTTATGGGCCGATGGGAACAGTAATTATGGTACCAGGAGCAGAGTTATGGGCCGATGGGAACAGTAATTATGGTACCAGGAGCAGAGTTATGGGCCGATGGGAACAGTAATTATGGTACCAGGAACAGAGTTATGGGCCGATGGGAACAGTAATTATGGGACCAGGAACAGAGTTATGGGCCGATGGGAACAGTAATTATGGTACCAGGAGCAGAGTTATGGGCTGATGGGACCAGGAACAGTAATTATGGGACCAGGAGCAGAGTTATGGGCCGATGGGAACAGTAATTATGGGACCAGGAACAGAGTTATGGGCCGATGGGAACAGTAATTATGGGACCAGGAACAGAGTTATGGGCCGATGGGAACAGTAATTATGGGACCAGGAACAGAGTTATGGGCCGATGGGAACAGTAATTATGGTACCAGGAGCAGAGTTATGGGCCGATGGGAACAGTAATTATGGGACCAGGAGCAGAGTTATGGGCCGATGGGAACAGTAATTATGGGACCAGGAGCAGAGTTATGGGCCGATGGGAACAGTAATTATGGGACCAGGAGCAGAGTTATACCAGGGCAGAGATGGTACCAGGAACAGAGTTATGGGAACCGATGGTACCAGGAGCAGAGTTATGGGCCGATGGGAACAGTAATTATGGTACCAGGTAATTATGGTACCAGGAACAGAGCAGAGTTATGGGCCGATGGGAACAGTAATTATGGTACCAGGAGCAGAGTTATGGGCCGATGGGAACAGTAATTATGGTACCAGGAGCAGAGTTATGGGCCGATGGGAACAGTAATTATGGTACCAGGAGCAGAGTTATGGGCCGATGGTACCAGGAACAGAGTTATGGGCCGATGGTACCAGGAGCAGAGTTATGGGCCGATGGGAACAGTAATTATGGTACCAGGAGCAGAGTTATGGGCGATGGGAACGTAATTATACCAGGAGCAGGGAACAGTAATTATGGTACCAGGAGCAGAGTTATGGGCCGATGGGAACAGTAATTATGGTACCAGGAGCAGAGTTATGGGCCGATGGGAACAGTAATTATGGTACCAGGAGCAGAGTTATGGGCCGATGGTACCAGGAACAGAGTTATGGGCCGATGGTACCAGGAGCAGAGTTATGGGCCGATGGGAACAGTAATTATGGTACCAGGAAGAGTTATGGGCCGATGGGAACAGTAATTATGGGACCAGGAGCAGAGTTATGGGCCGATGGGAACAGTAATTATGGTACCAGGAACAGAGTTATGGGCCGATGGGAACAGTAATTATGGGACCAGGAACAGAGTTATGGGCCGATGGGAACAGTAATTATGGTACCAGGAGCAGAGTTATGGGCTGATGGGACCAGGAACAGATGGGTGGGGAACAGTAATTATGGGACCAGGAGCAGAGTTATGGGCCGATGGGACCAGGAGCAGAGTTATGGGTACCCGATGGGAACAGTAATTATGGGACCAGGAACAGAGTTATGGGTACCAGGAGCAGATGGGAACAGTAATTATGGGACCAGGAGCAGAGTTATGGGCCGATGGGAACAGTAATTATGGTACCAGGAGCAGAGTTATGGGCCGATGGTACCAGGAACAGAGTTATGGGCCGATGGTACCGGGAGCAGAGTTATGGGCCGATGGGAACAGTAATTATGGTACCAGGAGCAGAGTTATGGGCCGATGGGAACAGTAATTATGGTACCAGGAGCAGAGTTATGGGCCGATGGGAACAGTAATTATGGTACCAGGAACAGAGTTATGGGCCGATGGGAACAGTAATTATGGGACCAGGAACAGAGTTATGGGCCGATGGGAACAGTAATTATGGTACCAGGAACAGAGTTATGGGCCGATGGGAACAGTAATTATGGGACCAGGAGCAGAGTTATGGGCCGATGGGAACAGTAATTATGGGACCAGGAGCAGAGTTATGGGCCGATGGGAACAGTAATTATGGGACCAGGAACAGAGTTATGGGCCGATGGGAACAGTAATTATGGGACCAGGAACAGAGTTATGGGCCGATGGGAACAGTAATTATGGTACCAGGAGCAGAACAGTTATGGGACCAGGGCCGATGGGAACAGTAATTATGGGACCAGGAGCAGAGTTATGGGCCGATGGGAACAGTAATTATGGTACCAGGAGCAGAGTTATGGGCGATGGGAACAGAATTATGGGACCAGGAACAGAGTTATGGGCCGATGGGAACAGTAATTATGGTACCAGGAGCAGAGTTATGGGCCGATGGGAACAGTAATTATGGTACCAGGAACAGAGTTACATGGGAGTAATTATGGGACCCAGAGTTATGGGAACAGTAATTATGGTACCAGGAACAGAACAGAGTTACCAGGAACAGAGTTATGGGCCGATGGGAACAGTAATTATGGTACCAGGAACAGAGTTATGGGCCGATGGGAACAGTAATTATGGGACCAGGAGCAGAGTTATGGGCCGATGGGAACAGTAATTATGG
>NW_025747649.1:0-49841 GCF_021184085.1 Oncorhynchus gorbuscha
AGGTAAGAATCTCTGGATTAGCTATCTAAGGTTAGCTAAATGTAGTAATGAATAGATTAATAAATTGGAAAACTCTTTTTAAATGGACAAATCTGTGAACTGTCTTGTGCACGTTTTAAATTTACACAATACCTGTTAGCAAAGATGTCAGCCACAGATGACGTGCAGGATTTGTAGTCTTGCATGATACCGAGTCAAGGACCAAAAGCTGAAGCTGGAGACTCATATCTCCCTCTCACTAACTTTAAGCACCAGCTGTCAGAGCAGCTCACAGATCACTGCACCTGTACATAGCCCATCTGTGAATAGACCATCCAACTACCTCATCCCCATACTGTATTTATTCATTTATCTTGCTCCTTTGCACCCCAGTATCCCAGTATCTCTACTTGCTCCTTTGCACCCCAGTATCTCTACTTGCTCATTCATCTTCTGCACATCTACCATTCCAGTGTTTAATTGCTATATTGCAATTACTTCGCCACTATGGCCTATTTATTGCCTTACCTCCCTTATCCTACCTCATTTGCATATACTTGTTCTACTGTATTATTGACTGTATGTTTATTATTCTATGTGTAACTGTGTTGTTGTATGTGTCGAACTGCTTTGCTGTATGTGTCGAACTGCTTTGCTTCATCTTGGCCAGGTTGCAGTTGCAAATGAGAACTTGTTCTCAACTAGTCTACCTGGTTAAATAAAGGTGAAATAAAAATGTAAATAAGAAAAAGGCTCCTCAACAGCTTCCACCCCCAAGCCATAAGACTGCTGAACAATGAATAAAATCGCCAGCTACTGGACTTTCTTGAACTGCACTGTTGGTTAAGGGCTTGTAAGTCAGCATTTCACGGTAAAGTCTACACTTGTTGTATACGGTGCATGTGACAAATAAAGTTTGATTTGATGTCAAGTTTGATGCTAAATAGCATTTTAGAATCTGAGAGCAAATAGAGAAGAATATATTGATAAAAGTCACCATGTCCGAGAGAGATTGACATGGTTATTAAAACGTCACACCAGGGGAAGTCTACACGATACACAGCCCTTATTTGAAGTGTTTCTAAAATCCCCAATGGGAGAAATGAATGGTGGAAAAAGGTTTGGAACCATTTCCCTGTTTGACCTCTAAGTTTAATGGGTATTATGACACCTCCACCGTGGGGCTCCTCTGTCCAGTGTCTGTGTTCTTTGCCCATCTTAATATTTTTTTGTCTTAGATATGGCTTTTTCTTTGCAACTCTGCCTAGAAGGCCAGCATCCCGGAGTCGCCTCTTCACTGTTGACGTTGAGACTGGTGTTTTGCGGGTACTATTTAATGAAGCTGCCAGTTGAAGACTTGTGAGGCGTCTGTTTCTCAAACTAGACACTCTAATGTACTTGTCCTCTTTCTCAGTTGTGCACCGGGGCCTCCCGCTCTTTCTATTCTGGTTAGGGCCAGTTTGCTCTGTTCTGTGAAGGGAATAGTACACAGCGTTGTACGAGATCTTCAGTTTCTTGGCAATTTCTCGCATGGAATAGCCTTCATTTCTCAGAACAAGAATAGAATTTCAGAAGAAAGGTCTTTGTTTCTGGCCATTTTGATGATGCTCCAGACACTCAAATGATGATGCTCCAGACACTCAACTAGTCTAAAGAATGCCAGTTTTATTGCTTCTTTAATCATAACAATATTTTTTAGCTATGCTAACATAATTGCAAAAGGGTTTTCTAATGATCAATTAGCCTTTTCAAATGATAGACTTGAATTAGCTAACACAACGTGCCATTGGAACACAGGAGTGATGGTTGCTGATAATGGGCCTCTGTACACCTATGTAGATATTCCACAAAAATTCTAAAGTTTCCAGCTATAATAGTCATTTACAACGTTAACAATGTCTACACTGTATTTCTGATCAATTTTATGTTATTTAAATGTGCAAAAAATGTGTTTGTTTTTTTCACAAACAAGGACATTTCTAAGTGACCCCAAACTTTTGAACAGTAGTGTATATATTAAAATAAATAAAATAAGTGAAAAATATTAGAATTTAAAAAAATGTTTTTATGAATATCGCTAGCAATAATGGAATAAACAAAATGTGTATTACATACCCACAGTAGAAAAGAGGAGAATATATTATTTTATAAATGTGTATGTTTTTTTTCTCCAATTCCTATTATTGAGCAAATCACACTTTCAAAAAGCACCCATTGCTTCAAGGGCCGCTGGCTGCTGATAGGCGTTCTTGACTTTACACTCATTTTTGCCAACACATCCTTGTTGTCTTTAATCTCTGTTTTACCATCTAAACAGTTGCTCTTAGTGAACATGTTTTTGAGTTACCTTTCTAGCTAATTGGCTATGTTAGGGTTTACAGTTCTCTTCCAATTAGGCTATCATGTGTTGAGGTCAAAACTATCTACCAAATCTATTCAGTTGAAAATGTTGATTACTTCTCCTTGACATGATCATTCACCAGATGACGAGACAAGATACAATACATGATGTTTTTAAATATATTTTTGCTAACATGTGATTGGGGTTCCTTGGTCTCCGGTTTGCCTGGCAGGGGGTCCCTGGGTAAGAAAAGGTTGAAGACCCCTGTCAAAGACAGTGCAGGCTGAGTCCCTGCCCGAAAATAATTTATCCCCCGCCCCTCATCCTCTCTGTTGCCATGGAAGCACCAGATCTAGCACTTGATTGGCTTGCATGGGTAAGCACGTGCTAGATGAGGCTTCAAATATGACAACAGGCCCAGGTGTAATTATTGCAGAGTCGAAGCAGTGTTCGTTAACTTGGTTTGTGGTGTTGATTAGCTCAAATTTACAACATGGTCGAGGCATTCGTTGGAACTTGGAAGATGACTTCCAGTGAGAATTTTGATGAATATATGAAGGCAATAGGTGAAGTCTTACCTTATTAAATAAAGTAGTTTTTAAATGAAAGACAATGTTGCATTTCGATCTAGAACCTTACTAAAGTTGATTAGATAAATATCCGTTTGTTTCACAGGTGTGGGTTTTGCTACTCGGCAGATGGGGAATCTGGCGAAGCCCAATTTGCAGTTCAGCATCGACGACGGTGTAATATCAATGAAATCCCAGAGCACTTTCAAAACCACAGAGGCCAAGTTTAAATTGAATGAAGAATTCGATGAGATGACTGCAGATGACAGGAAAACCAAGGTGGGTGCAGGAGCCACACTATGGACATGCCGGTTGTGATTTCCAATTGATTGTAAAAAGAAATTACTTTAAAATTTAGTGAGTTGTGCCCTCCTGACATTACTCTATTTCCAGACTCTGATGACCTTTGAGAACGGAAAACTGGTGCAGAAACAAACTTGGGACGGCAAGACTACCACGCTCGAGCGGGAGTTGCAAGATGGAAAATTGATTGCGGTAAGGTTTAATGTCCTGCTTGCTATTCCCTTCTCTGCTTGGTTTGACAAAATATGCGTTTTTCTTAAGCCTATTTTGCAATGTCCATGGTTGATATTGCAATATTGTTCAATGTTGCATGTGATCATCATTATGCAATACACGTTGTCATTTTGTAAATTGCGTTCTCCCGGGGTTACCAACAAGGATGGCACGCGTTTTTACGCGCTAATGTGTTAAAAATATCTAGTATTGTTTTGGCTGGGAAGCGTGGCTTGATAAGCACTTGAAGTCATGTGTAACACTCTTTTTAATTATTTTAAACTAAATGATTAAATGGTAATCGAGTGCTAATAAACCCAATGATTTACATAAACCTGGGATTGCTGCTGCATGTGTTGGCATTGCCATTGCGAGGCTTTGCTGCCACCGGTCCGCCATAGGCACTATCCAGTAGGACCAGTCCTCCATAGGAATGAATGCATGTTTTTTGGGGGGTTGTAGTGGGTACAGTAACATCAGTTTCCTTAAAGTAATTTATAATGCATTAGCTCACATAATGTAAAGTGCCTGTTATAGAATAAATTAATATAGATTCCAACATGTATTTGGTGGTTTGTTCGTCACTGAATGTATCAATACATTTTGAGTTCTCG
The DNA here is from genome assembly GCF_021184085.1 of Oncorhynchus gorbuscha. Classification (NCBI taxonomy): domain Eukaryota; kingdom Metazoa; phylum Chordata; class Actinopteri; order Salmoniformes; family Salmonidae; genus Oncorhynchus; species Oncorhynchus gorbuscha. The sequence goes on from NW_025747649.1 coordinate 4,020, forward strand.
GTTCTGAAACTTGTTGTCATTACATGACCTAAAGCGTGTACTGCTCTCTTTTCTAGAAATGTGTAATGGATGATGTGGTGGCACTGAGGACCTATGAGAAAGAGGTGTGATTCCAGCCTGCTGAATTGAAGACCCCCACCAGCAAATCAATAACATGCATGTTATCTGTTCAATACCTACCATGTTAAATTCACTGACTCAATTGGTACCAAAATCCCATGAAGCTTTCAATAAAGTCAGTTCTGCTTTGTGAAAAGTGGTATTTCCTTCACTGCAATATGTAGGCCAGTTTGGAGGCTGAGGCCTATTCAGCAAACTTAATCCATGTGGATTACAAACGGGCAAATCTCTGGTCTATCCTGAGTATTTTGGTTGTAGGTGCTGCTAACATTCAATACATTTCAGTGTCAATTTTTCTCCAATAAATTAATGTTGGCTTACTTTGAGCACGCTACACTGAGTGTTCCCGGAAATCATTTGTCTACCATGCCTGACTAGTGGGTTAACTAAACCCTGGTCCTGAAATCAAATTTGATTTGTCACATACACATGGTTAGCAGATGGTAATGAGAGTGTAGCGAAATGCTTGTGGTTCTAGTTCCGGCAATGCAGTAATAACCAAGTAATCTGGCTAACAAATCCAAAACTACTACCTTATAGACACAAGTTTAAGGGGATGAGAATATGTACATGAACATATATAAGTGAGTGAGAGCGGCATAGGCAGGATACAGATGGCATTGAGTGCAGTATATACATGTGATTGGGGTATGTAAACAAAGTGGCATAGTTAAAGTGGCTAGTGATACATGTATTACATAAAGATGCAGTAGAGTACAGTAAATACATATGAATGTAGGGTATGTGAACATATTAGGTAGCATTGCTTTGTGGCTAGTGATATATTTTACATTTCCCATTAATTCCCATAATTAAAGTGGCTAGTGATATATTTTACATTTCCCATGAATTCCCATTATTAAAGTGGCTGGAGTTGAGTCAGTGTGTTGGCAGCAGCCACTCAATGTTAGTGGTGGCTGTTTAACAGTCTGGCCTTGAGAGAAGCTGTTTTTCAGTCTCTTGGTCCCAGCTTTGATGCACCTGTACTGACCTCTCCTTCTGGATGATAGTGGTGTGAACAGGCAGTGGCTCGGGTGGTTGTCCATCTTTATGGCCTTCCTGTGACATCGGGTGGTGTCGGTGTCCTGGAGGGCAGGTAGTTTGCCCCCGGTGATGCGTTGTGCAGACCTCACTACCCTCTGGAGAGCCTTACGGTTGTGGGCGTAGCAGTTGCCGTATCAGGCGGTGATACAGCCCGACAGGATGCTCTCGATTGTGCATCTGTAGAAGTTTGAGTGCTTTTGGTAAACAAGCCTACCACTGTTGTGTCGTCCGCAAACTTGATTGAGTTGGAGGCGTGCGTGGCCACGCAGTCGTGGGTGAACAGGGAGTACAGGAGAGTGCTCAGAACACACCCTTGTGGGGCCCCAGTGTTGAGGATCAGTGGGGTGGAAATGTTGTTGCCTACCCTCACCACCTGGGGGCGGCCCATCAGGAAGTCCAGTACCCAGTTGCACAGGGCGGGGTAAATGGATAAATGGATTCCAGTTTGCAAAGAGTCAAATAAAGTTCGTTCAGAGCTATCGATGTGTCTGCTTGGGGGGGAATATATACGGCTGTGATTATAATCGAAGAGAATTCCCTTGGAAGATAATGCGGTCGACATTTGATTGTGAGGAATTCTAAATCAGGTGAACAGAAGGACTTGAGTACCTGTATGTTGTTATGATCACACCACGTCACGTTAACCATGAAGCATACGCCCCCGCCCCTCTTCTTACCAGAAAGATGTTTGTTTCTGTCCGCGCGATGCGTGGAGAAACCAGCTGGCTGCACCGATTCCGATAGCGTCTCTCCAGTGAGCCATGTTTCCGTGAAGCAAAGAACGTTACAGTCTCTGATGTCCCTCTGGAATGCTACCCTTGCTCGGATTTCATCAACCTTGTTGTCAATAGACTGGACATTGGCGAGAAGAATGCTAGGGAGTGGTGCACGATGTGCCCGTCTCCGGAGTCTGACCAGAAGAACGCTCCGTTTCCCCCTTTTACGAAGTCATTTTTTTGGGTCGCAAGCTGGGATCCATTCCGTTGTCCTGGGTGAAAGGCAGAACACAGGATCCGCTTCGCGAAAGTCATATTCTTGGTCGTACTGATGGTGAATTGACGCTGCTCTTATGTTCAGTAGTTCTTCTCGACTGTATGTAATGAAACCTAAGATGACCTGGGGTACTAATGTAAGAAATAACACGTAAAAAAACAAAAAACTGCATAGTTTCCTAGGAACGCAAAGCGAGGCGGCCATCTCTGTCGGCGCCAGAAGTACTAGCGTCCTGCTGCTAACTAGCTATTAAACAACTTTAAAACCTGAATTTCTTTGCCTATTTAGGACTGTTCTATTCTGTGAACTTTTCAGCAGCATTCAGGTGCTTCTGAATATGACTACTGGGACCAGTGGTCTGCCCAGTGGTGTTATGACTGCAGCGTTGCTGTTCCAAGTGTCTCTAGGAAAGGTGCTACTTTGATTATTTCAGAAAACATGACTTGATGTCACCCCCGAAAACAACTCCAACTAAAGCCAGAAAACGACGCAGAGGATTGAGTATTACATTACTCTTGCATAATTATGCACCAAATATTGCCATTAAGGGTCACCATAATCTTGATATGCTGTCGGAGACTCAAAAATCCCACCTCGCTCTCATCCACAGATTATTGAGAAACCTGACCGAATCAGAAACCTGACCGACGTGACCGAATCAGTAACAGCCTGACTGATCTCAGAAGACTTGTGCCAAGTGCGTTTTGAGAAGCAGGTAGGCTACAGTACAAGTGTGTGTGTGTGTGTGTGTGTGTGTGTGTGTGTGTGTGTGTGTGTGTGTGTGTGTGTGTGTGTGTGTGTGTGTGTGTGTGTGTGTGTGTGTGTGTGTGTGTGTGTGTATAATTACAGACATATTAGATTCCTATATAATAATCTGTCAACTTCTGCCTTTTCTACATCTTTGGTTAGGACTGATTTGACAAGTAACACAATCGAATCGAATATTTGCCTTTTGTCACAGGGATCGTCAAAATTGGAAAAAGCTGAAATTTTGCAGATTCCTGAATCGTTTGAAGATGATACATGCTGCCAGCGGACAAGGTGAGTCAATACCAAAACACAAAGACTTGGTTTATGATGAAAGCCTGTAAAAAAATATGTGATAGGGAAACTTCTAGAAAGACTTCTGCATATTAGTCGGGAACGAGCCATATCCTCCAAGCTCCACCACAGAATTAGACCAAGTGTCTCCATGTCCTTTAGTTCCTCTAGTGTAGTGCTCTGTATACTCCTGTGTTGTAGTTCCTGTTCCTGACCCTCTGCCTCCCTCTCCTGGTAGCCCACGCCCTGGCCAAGGACTACCGCAGCCTGGGCTTCAGGGAGTGTCTGTCAGACGGCCCGCTACCTAAGCATCATGGAGGGCTGGAACAGTGTCGACCCACTCCGCGTATGCCTGGTCTCTCACCTCAACAACTACGCCTCTCAGAGAGACATCCACACTGGATTGACTGGACACCCTGGACAACTAGCCTGGGGCTCCGCTTGAGGACACCCTCCGCCCACCTGCCACACCCCCTCTTACCACTCCCCCAGGGACGGACACTAGCCCCCCACAGTACCAGCAGCCCACCCTCCTCCTGCTCCATCTCCTCCTCCATGTCATCCCCTGTTCAACTGATACCTCAGTGACCTCCAGACTCAGTGTGACGGCCCCCTCAGAGGCACTCAGAGTGCCCCCCAATGACAATCTACCCCTGGGGCTGGCCCTGTCAGTCTCAGCCTCCAAGCTCTCCCAACCACCACCCCTCCTTTCCTCCCTGTCTGCCTTCTTCACTACTTTTCCCCTAGTGTCCCCGGCAGACCTCAATTCATCAGGCTCCTCCACAACCCTGGGAAATCAGCCTTACAGGCCCTGGGGGACAGAGATTGGGGCCTTCGGAACTCTTGTGATCATCAGGACCGGAAGGCAACAACTTAGATCCCCGCCTCCCCCCAACTTGCCTCCCCCCAACCTGCCTCCCTCCAACACTCCACAAACCAAGCAGGAGTACCTGACTGTCATCTGTTTTTCCCCTCTGGCAATGAGGGGGGTGAGGTAGGCTAATGCCACCTCCCTTGGTCAGTACTGCTGTATAAAGGAACATAGATAAGTGTTCAATCCTATATGTTTCTATCATGAATAATTCATGTTAAATGCTGTTGTGAGCCCAGATATGGCATCCAAGGTAGGAAAGGACTGACTATTGTTTCATGTCCACAAAACTGATTTCATTTGGTTTATTATCAGAGTGCACTAAGAGAAGCGGTTTGGGGTATTTGTAGGTCAAATATAATATTGTAAAAATAGAACTCCTGCAGTTTTGAAAGAGAACAAATACACCTGCAATGTATCACAAATAGAGTTAAACATGACCTGGATCTGCTAATACTTTAGTTATGTCTATATGGGATTGTCGAACATGCTTTATATAGAAAGCAACTTTGAAAAAAACGTAGTTTTGTAATATTTTTGTACCAATAAACTGAGTTTGTAAGAAGATGCATGTTTATTTGATCAATGCTCAGGATTCATGTGTTTTACCTATGAACTGTTGTGGGGCTTAGAGTATGTTGTCCACTTCCCACATCACTTCAAATAAACTCAAATCATTTATCTGTTTCAACTGTGTCACGGCTGGCTGGGTGTGTAGCGAGGAATCAGGCGCAGAGAGCAGAGAGGTCCAGGGGAAAAGTGCACTTTAATACGGCACCAAAATGAAATGCCCAACACGCAGGGAGCAAACACTGACCAACCCAAACCAACGGGTAACAAGGTCCAGAGCACTAACAACACCAACGAATACAACGTCAACATCAAAATAATCCCGCACAACAAAGGGGCGGGTTCCATATGCTAAATAGGGAAGACAATCAAGCACACATAAAATAGGAACAGGTGTAACGAATGAGACAAAACTAACCGAACAGAAAAAGGGATCGGTGCCGGCTAGTCGGCCGGTGACGACGAACTCCGAGCACCACCCGACCACGCGGGGGAGCCAACTTCGACGGGAGTCGTGACAAACTGCCTTGATGTCTTGTTTTTTGGTGAATGAAGGAGTTGCATACAGATGTAGAATCTTCATTTGATCACTCTTCTGTTGCTGAGCGTTGTTCTACACAGCAGGAAATTCAAACTTGTAGTGTATTTGAGCTTTAAAAAGACATCTAAAGTGTGTAATTTCCACATTGAAATTTCAGACTGGATTTGCCCTGCAGAAAAGGTATCAACCCCTACAAAAATGTCCATTAATTATAATCCACATTATTCACATTTTCTGTTGATGCAGGATTATTTTCCTGTTGTAACAAACTGGCTCAAATTAAGATCCTACATCTGTATGTACTATATGTTTTATATATGAGTAAAGTGGGAGCTAACAGTAATATAGCAGAGAACCTGACTGACTGACTAGCTGTCTGACTGGTTGTAATCTCTCGTGGACAGACGCAAGATTTTGGTTCTGGGTTGATGAGATGAGGGTTGGTCGAGACACCTAGTTTTAGAGCCATTGTTGTCTCCATTAATACCCAGGAATTGATTAAAAGGAAATCATCAATGCCCATTAACCCCACTCATATGGACTGGCCTGGTCTGACCCCACTAATATGGTCTGGTCTGACCCCACTAAAAATGACCCCCTAATATGGCCACATCTGACCCCACTAATATGGTCTGGTCTGACCCCACTAATATGGCCTGGTCTGACCCCACTAATATGGTCTGGTCTGACCCCACTAATATGGCCTGGTCTGACCCCACTAATATGGCCTGGTCTGACCCCACTAATATGGCCTGGTCTGACCCCACTAATATGGTCTGGTCTGACCCCACTAATATGGACTGGCCTGGTCTGACCACTAATATGGTCTGGTCTGACCCCACTAATATGGTCTGGTCTGACCCCACTAATATGGACTGGCCTGGTCTGACCACTAATATGGTCTGGTCTGACCCCACTAATATGGACTGGCCTGGTCTGACCCCACTAATATGGTCTGGTCTGACCCCACTAATATGGTCTGGTCTGACCCCACTAATGTGGACTGGCCTGGTCTGACCACTAACATGGCCTGGTCTGACCCCACTAATATGGCCTGGTCTGACCCCACTAATATGGTCTGGTCTGACCCCACTAATATGGCAGGAGACTATAGTGTGGCCAAGATTGAGGGAAAGATGGCAGCTGGATGACACATACTGAAGCCTGTAGATCACTTTTGACTAGGGCTCATGGGGTTCTGGTCAAAAGTAGTGTACAGTAGGGAATAGGGTGCCATTTGGGACTCAATCACTCGATGTGCTCTTTAAGTTCCTGCTGTAGTAGTATGCAATGTATCCACTAGAGACCATTGGATATCAGTAGAATACTAGTGATGGAGTCTTGCTGCAGCCAAATCATTAGTGTAAAGGTTTATAGCATCCCAGCGGAAAGAAAACACATATCTCTGAAACTGAAACTTTTCAGGAAATGAAAAAAAGAGCCATATTCTACCATTTATGAACATACAATCACAAAACTTAAAAAGCTATTTTGAAATGTATTTTATTGGACCTGGAGTCATGAACTGTTCAGCGTACATAAAGGACCATCATGTTAGTAACAGTAACCATGCAGGTCCCTCAAGATATTTCTTCCCTCCCCTGTTCTTTACAATCTGTTACTCAGTCAGACAAACTTTGTTGGATGAAAATCTGGAGTTTTTCTGTGAGAAATGTCGTTCAATATGGTGTTCACTGCCTCCATCTGCTGGCTCAATGGACCTCACTGCTTTGCAATAGAACAGGACAGAACAGAACAGAACAGATGAGAATAGAACAGAACAGAATGGAATAGAACAGAATTTAATATAATTTGCAGGGTGGAGATAAAGTACCCCAGTATGAGTCATAATACCCATAAAAACTAGCGGTCAATCAAGGAAATGGTTCCAATAATTTCCCCACCATTAATTTTTCCCATAGAGGATTTTAGAAATATTTAAAATAAGAGTTGTGGTTCAGTGTAGGCAACCTGCGTGTTATTTTTGATAACTGTGTAAATCTCTCTAGGACAAGGTGACTTTATCAATACATTTGCCAAAAAATTAAATGCTAATTGGACGGGACTGCATGACATAACAGAGCAAAGGTAAGAATCTCTGGATTAGCTATCTAAGGTTAGCTAAATGTAGTAATGAATAATTAATAAATTGGAAAACTGTTTTTAAATTGACAAATCTGTGAACTGTCTTGTGCACATTTAAATTGAACATAAAACCTGAAAAGAATACAGAACGTGCAGAATTGTAGTCTTGCATGATAGAGTCTAGGACCAAAAGCTGAAGCTGGAGCATATCTCCCTCTACTAGCTTTACAGCACCAGCTGCCAGAGCAGAACAGAACAGAACAGAACATAACAGAACAGAACAGAATAGAACAGAATAGAATAGAACAGAATAGAATAGAACAGAACAGAATAGAACATAACAGAATAGAATAGAACAGAATAGAATAGAATAGAATAGAACATAACAGAACAGAATAGAACATAACAGAATAGAATAGAACAGAACAGAATAGAATAGAATAGAATAGAACATAACAGAACAGAATAGAACATAACAGAATAGAACAGAACAGAATAGAATAGAATAGAATAGAACATAACAGAACAGAATAGAACATAACAGAATAGAACAGAACAGAATTAGAATAGAATAGAACATAACAGAACAGAATAGAACATAACAGAATAGAACATAACAGAATAGAATAGAACAGAACATAACAGAACAGAATAGAACATAACAGAATAGAATAGAACAGAACAGAACAGAATAGAATAGAATAGAACATAACAGAACAGAATAGAACATAACAGAATAGAACATAACAGAACAGAACATAACATAACAGAATAGAACATAACAGAACAGAATAGAACATAACAGAACAGAACATAACAGAACAGAACATAACAGAACAGAAATTATTAGAACAGAAAGAACATAACAGAACAGAACATAATTTTTAACAGAACAGAATAGAACATAACAGAACAGAAAATAGAAGTTAACAGAATAGAACATAACAGAACAGACATAACATAACATAACATAACAGAACAGAATAGAACATAACAGAACAGAATAGAATTTAACAGAATAGAACATAATTAGAACAGAACATAACATAACAGAACAGAACAGCCATAACAGAACAGAACATAACAGAACAGAAATTATTAGAACAGAATATTCATCAGACTAGCATAACAGAATAGAACAGAACATAACAGAATAGAACAGAACAAAATAGAATAGAACATAATTTAATAGAATTTGCAGGGTGGAGATAAAGTACCCCAATGAGTCATAATACCCAAAAAACTAGCGGTCAATCAAGGAAATGGTTCCAATAATTTCCCACCATTAATTTTTCCCATAGAGGATTTTAGAAACACTTAAAATAAGAGTTGTGGTTCGTGTAATACGGTTCCCTGGTGTGATTTTTGATACCTCGTAAATGCCTCAGGACAAGGTGACTTTTATCAATACATTTGCCAAAAATTAAATGCTAATTAGTGGCTAATGTGTCTATCATAAACTACACATGCCATGAGGATCTGGACGGGAAACTGAAACAAAAAGGTAAGAACCTCTGGATTAGCTATCTAAGGTTAGCTAAATGTAGTAAAGAATAGATTAATAAATTGGAAAACTGTTTTTAAATTGACAAATCTGTTAACTGTCTTGTGCACGTTTTAAATTGACACAATACCTGTTAGCAAAGATGTCAGCTACAGATGACGTTTAGGATTTGTAATCTTGCATGATACAGAGTCAAGGACCAAAAGTTGAAGCTGGAGACTCATATCTCCCTCTCACTAGCTTTAAGCACCAGCTCACAGAGCAACTCACAGATGACTGCACCTTTACATAGCCCATCTGTAAATAGACCATCCACCTACTTCATCCTCATACTGTATTTATTCATTTATCTTGCTCCTTTGCACCCCAGTATCTCTACTTGCTCATTCATCTTCTGCACATCTACCATTCCAGTGTTTAATTGCTATATTGTAATTACTTCACCACTATGGCCTATTTTTTACCTCACCTCCCTTATCCCACCTCATTTGCACATGCTGTATGTAGACTTTTACTACTGTATTCACACCCCTCCCCCTCGTACACTGTGCCTCGGTGACTCTGTACCGGTGCCTCGGTGACTCGGTACCGGTGCCTCAGTGACTCTGCCCGGTGCCTCGGTGACTCTGTACCGGTGCCTGGGTGACTCTGTACCGGTGCCTCGGTGACTCTGTACCGGTGCCCCCTGTATAAAGCCTTGTTATTGTTATTCTTATTGTGATACTTTGTATTATTACTTTTATTTTAGCCTACTTGGTAAATATTTTCTTAAACTGCACTGTTGGTTAAGGGCTTGTCAGTAAGCATTTCACGGTAAAGTCTACACTTGTTGTTTTCGGTGCATGTGACAAATCAAGTTTGATATGATGTCTAGTTTGATGCTAATTAGCATTTTAGAATCTGAGAGCAAATAGAGAAGAATATATTGATAAAAGTCACCTTGTCCGAGAGAGATTGACATGGTTATAGATATGGCATAGATATGGCTTTTTCTTTGCAACTCTGCATAGAAGGCCAGCACCCAAGTAGCCTCTTCACTGTTGACGTTGAGACTGGTGTTTTGCGGGTACTATTTAATGAAGCTGCCAGTTGAAGACTTGTGAGGCGTCTGTTTCTGAAACTAGAATACTCTAATGTACTTGTCCTCTTGCTCAGTTGTGCACCGGGGCCTCCCACTCTTTCTATTCTGGTTAGGGCCAGTTTGCTCTGTTCTGTGAAGGGAATAGTACACAGCGTTATACAAGATCTTCAGTTTCTTGGCAATTTCTCACATGGAATAGCCTTCATTTCTCAGAAGAAGAATAGAATTTCAGAAGAAAGGTCTTTGTTTCTGGCCATTTTGATGATGCTCCAGACACTCAAATGATGATGCTCCAGACACTCAACTAGTCTAAAGAATGCCAGTTTTATTGCTTCTTTAATCATAACAATATTTTTAGCTGTGCTAACATAATTGCAAAAGGGTTTTCTAATGATCAATTAGCCTTTTCAAATGATAGACTTGAATTAGCTAACACAACATGCCATTGGAACACAGGAGTGATGGTTGCTGATAATGGGCCTCTGTACACCTATGCAGATATTCCATAAAAATTCTTAAAGTTAAAGTTTCCAGCTACAATAGTCATTTCCAATGTTAACAATGTCTACGCTGTATTTCTGATCAATTTTATGTTATTTAAATGTGCAAAAAATGTTTTGTTTTATTCACAAACAAGGACATTTCTATGTGACCCCAAACTTTTGAACAGTATATTAAAATAAATAAATATTGAAAAATATTTTTATTTATTTAAATGTTTTTATGAATATCACTAGCAATAATGGAATAAACAAAATGTGTATTACATATCCACAGTAGAAAAGAGGAGAATATATTATTTTATAAATGTGTATGTTTTTTTTCTCCAATTCCTATTATTGAGCAAATCACACTTTCAAAAAGCACCCATTGCTTCAAGGGCCGCTGGCTGCTGATAGGCTTTCTTGACTTTACATTCATTTTTGCCAACACATCCTTGTTGTCTTTAATCTCTGTTTAACCAGCTGAACAGATGCTCTTAGTGAACATGTTTTTGAGTTACCTTTCTAGCTAATTGGCTATGTTAGGGTTTACAGTTCTCTTCCAATTAGGCTATCATGTGTTGAGGTCAAAACTATCTACCAAATCTATTCAGTTGAAAATGTTGATTACTTCTCCTTGACATGATCATTCACCAGATGACGAGACAAGATACAATACATGATGTTTTTAAATATATTTTTGCTAACATGTGATTGGGGTTCCTTGGTCTCCGGTTTGCCTGGCAGGGGGTCCCTGGGTAAGAAAAGGTTGAAGACCCCTGTCAAAGACAGTGCAGGCTGAGTCCCTGCCCGAAAATAATTTATCCCCCGCCCCTCATCCTCTCTGTTGCCATGGAAGCACCAGATCTAGCACTTGATTGGCTTGCATGGGTAAGCACGTGCTAGATGAGGCTTCAAATATGACAACAGGCCCAGGTGTAATTATTGCAGAGTCGAAGCAGTGTTCGTTAACTTGGTTTGTGGTGTTGATTAGCTCAAATTTACAACATGGTCGAGGCATTCGTTGGAACTTGGAAGATGACTTCCAGTGAGAATTTTGATGAATATATGAAGGCAATAGGTGAAGTCTTACCTTATTAAATAAAGTAGTTTTTAAATGAAAGACAATGTTGCATTTCGATCTAGAACCTTACTAAAGTTGATTAGATAAATATCCGTTTGTTTCACAGGTGTGGGTTTTGCTACTCGGCAGATGGGGAATCTGGCGAAGCCCAATTTGCAGTTCAGCATCGACGACGGTGTAATATCAATGAAATCCCAGAGCACTTTCAAAACCACAGAGGCCAAGTTTAAATTGAATGAAGAATTCGACGAGATGACTGCAGATGACAGGAGAACCAAGGTGGGTGCAGGAGCCACACTATAGACATGCCGGTTGTGATTTCCAATTGATTGTAAAAAGAAATTACTTTAAAATTTAGTGATTGGTGCCCTCCTGACATTACTCTATTTCCAGACTCTGATGACCTTTGAGAACGGAAAACTGGTGCAGAAACAAACTTGGGACGGCAAGACTACCACGCTCGAGCGGGAGTTGCAAGATGGAAAATTGATTGCGGTAAGGTTTAATGTCCTGCTTGCTATTCCCTTCTCTGCTTGGTTTGACAAAATATGCGTTTTTCATAAGCCTATTTTGCAATGTCCATGCTTGATATTGCAATATTGTTCAATGTTGCATGTGATCATCATTATGCAATACACGTTGTCATTTTGTAAATTGCGTTCTCCCGGGGTTACCAACAAGGATGGCACGCGTTTTTACGCGCTAATGTGTTCAAAATACCTAGTATTGTTTTGGCTGGTAAGCGTGGCTTGATAAGCACTTGCAGTCATGTGCAACACTCTTCTTAATTATTTTAAACTAAATGATTAATTGGTAATCGAGTGCTAATAAACCCAATGATTAACATAAACCTGGGATTGCTGCTGCATGTGTTGGCATTGCCATTGCGAGGCTTTGCTGCCACCGGTCCGCCATAGGCACTATCCAGTAGGACCAGTCCTCCATAGGAATGAATGAATGCATGTTTTTTGGGGGGTTGTAGTGGGTACAGTAACATCAGTTTCCTTAAAGTAATTTATAATGCATTATTTAGCTCACATAATGTAAAGTGCCTGTTATAGAATAAATTAATATAGATTCCAACATGTATTTGGTGGTTTGTTCATCACTGAATGTGTCAATACATTTTGAGTTCTCGGTTCTGACACTTGTTGTCATTACATGACCTAAAGCGTGTACTGCTCTCTATTCCAGAAATGTGTAATGGATGATGTGGTGGCGCTGAGGACTTATGAGAAAGAGGTGTGATTCCAGCCTGCTGAATTGAAGACCCACCAGCAAATCAATAACATGCATGTTATCTGTTCAATACCTACCATGTTAAATTCACTGTCTCAATTGGTACCAAAATCCCATGAAGCTTTCAATAAAGTCAGTTCTTCTTTGTAAAAAGTGGTATTTCCTTCACTGCAATATGTAGGCCAGTTTGGAGGCTGAGGCCTATTCAGCAAATGTAATCCATGTGGATTACAAACGGGCAAATCTCTGGTCTATCCTGACTACTTTGGTTGTAGGTGGTGCTGACATTCAATACATTTCAGTGTCAATTTTTCTCCAATAAATTAATGTTGGCTTACTTTGAGCACGCTACACTGAGTGTTCCCGGCAAAATACATTGATTTCACACTACCTATTCTGAGAACTGGTGACCAAGTAGAAATGTCCAACTGACCATTTGTCTACGATGAAAAACTGCCATGACTGACTAGTGGGTTAACTAAACCCTGGATGCCTTCATATTAGCGTGCTGCTGCTAACTAGCTATTACACAACTTTAAAACCTGCATTTCTTTGCCTATTTAGGACTTCTATTCTGAACTTTTCAGCAGCATTCAGGTGCTTCTGAATATGACTACTGGGACCAGTGGTCTGCCCAGTGGTGCTGTTATGACTGCAGCGTTGCTGTTTGTTCCAAGTGTCTCTAGGAAAGGTGCTACTTCGATTTCTGAAAACATGACTTGATGTCACCCCCGAAAACAACTCCAACTAAAGCCAGAAAACGACAGCGGATTGAGTATTACATTACTCTTGCATAATTATGCACCAAATATTGCCATTGAGGTTCACCATCGCCTTGATATGCTGTCAGAGACTCATATCCTACCTCACGCTCAGCCACAGATTATTGAGAAACGGCGACGTGACCGAATCAACAGCCTGACTGATCTCAGAAGACTTGTGCGTTTGAGAAGCAGGTAGGGTACAGTAAAAGTGTGTGTGTGTGTGTATATATATATATATATATATATATACACCATAGACATTAGATTCATAGAATAATCTCAACTTCCGCCTTTTCTACATCTTTGGTTAGGATTTATTTTACAAGTAACACAATCTAATTGAATGTTTGCCTTTTGTCACAGGGATCGTCAAAATTGGAAAAAGCTGAAATGTTGCAGATTACTGTGGATCATTTGAAGATGATACATGCTGCCAGCGGACAAGGTGAGTCAATACCAAAACGATACAAGGATGTGATTTATGATGAAAGCCTGTAAAGTGATAGGTAAACTTCTAGAAAAACTTCTGCATATTTGTAGGGAACGAGCCATATCCTCCAAGCTCCACCACAGAATTAGACCAAGTGTCTCCATGTCCTTTAGTTCCTCTAGTGTAGTGCTCTGTATACCTGCAGAGTTCTGTCCTACTATCCAGGTCTGTACCCAAACAATTTGAACTTCTACTTCTAAAAATCCACCTCTCTAAAAACAAGTCTCTCACCGTTGCCGCCTGCTATAGACCACCCTCTGCCCCCAGCTGTGCTCTGGACACCATATGTGAACTGATTGCCCCCCATCTATCTTCAGAGCTCGTGCTGCTAGGCGACCTAAACTGGAACATGCTTAACACCCCAGCCATCCTACAATCTAAACTTGATGCCCTCAATCTCACTCAAATTATCAATGAACCTACCAGGTACAACCCCAAATCCGTAAACACGGGCACCCTCATAGATATCATCCTAACCAACTTCCCCTCTAAATACAACTCTGCTGTCTTCAACCAAGATCTCAGCGATCACTGCCTCATTGCCTGCATCCGTAATGGGTCAGCGGTCAAACGACCTCCACTCATCACTGTAAAACGCTCCCTGAAACACTTCAGCGAGCAGGCCTTTCTAATCGACCTGGCCGGAGTATCCTGGAAGGATATTGATCTCATCCCGTCAGTAGAGGATGCCTGGATATTTTTTTTAAATGCCTTCCTAACCATCTTAAATAAGCATGCCCCATTCAAGAAATTTAGAACCAGGAACAGATATAGCCCTTGGTTCTCCCCAGACCTGACTGCCCTTAACCAACACAAAAACATCCTATGGCGTTCTGCATTAGCATCGAACAGCCCCCGTGATATGCAGCTATTCAGGGAAGCTAGAAACCGTTATACACAGGCAGTTAGAAAAGCAAAGGCTAGCTTTTTCAAGCAGAAATTTGCTTCCTGCAACACTAACTCAAAAAAGTTCTGGGACACTGTAAAGTCCATGGAGAATAAGAACACCTCCTCCCAGCTGCCCACTGCACTGAAGATAGGAAACACTGTCACCACTGATAAATCCACCATAATTGAGAATTTCAATAAGCATTTTTCTACGGCTGGCCATGCTTTCCACCTGGCTACTCCTACCCCGGTCAACAGCACTGCACCCCCAACAGCAACTCGCCCAAGCCTTCCCCATTTCTCCTTCTCCCAAATCCATTCTGCTGATGTTCTGAAAGAGCTGAAAATCTGGACCCCTACAAATCAGCCGGGCTAGACAATCTGGACCCTTTCTTTCTCAAATTATCTGCCGAAATTGTTGCCACCCCTATTACTAGCCTGTTCAACCTCTCTTTCGTGTCGTCTGAGATTCCCAAAGATTGGAAAGCAGCTGCGGTCATCCCCTCTTCAAAGGGGGGACACTCTTGACCCAAACTGCTACAGACCTATATCTATCCTACCATGCCTTTCTAAGGTCTTCGAAAGCCAAGTCAACAAACAGATTACCGACCATTTCGAATCTAACCATACCTTCTCTGCTATGCAATCTGGTTTCAGAGCTGGTAATGAGTGCACCTCAGCCACGCTCAAGGTCCTAAACGATATCTTAACCGCCATCGATAAGAAACATTACTGTGCAGCCGTATTCATTGATCTGGCCAAGGCTTTCGATTCTGTCAACCACCACATCCTCATCGGCAGACTCGACAGCCTTGGTTTCTCAAATGATTGCCTCGCCTGGTTCACCAACTACTTCTCTGATAGAGTTCAGTGTGTCAAATCGGAGGGTCTGCTGTCCGGACCTCTGGCAGTCTCTATGGGGGTGCCACAGGGTTCAATTCTTGGACCGACTCTCTTCTCTGTATACATCAATGAGGTCGCTCTTGCTGCTGGTGAGTCCCTGATCCACCTCTACGCAGACGACACCATTCTGTATACTTCCGGCCCTTCTTTGGACACTGTGTTAACTAACCTCCAGATGAGCTTCAATGCCATACAACTCTCCTTCCGTGGCCTCCAATTGCTCTTAAATACAAGTAAAACTAAATCCATGCTCTTCAACCGATCGCTACCTGCACCTACCCGCCTGTCCAACATCACTACTCTGGACGACTCTGACTTAGAATACGTGGACAACTACAAATACTTAGGTGTCTGGTTAGACTGTAAACTCTCCTTCCAGACCCATATCAAACATCTCCAATCCAAAGTTAAATCTAGAATTGGCTTCCTATTTCGCAACAAAGCATCCTTCACTCATGCTGCCAAACATACCCTTGTAAAACTGACCATCCTACCAATCCTCGACTTTGGCGATGTCATTTACAAAATAGCCTCCAATACCCTACTCAACAAATTGGATGCAGTCTATCACAGTGCAATCTGTTTTGTCACCAAAGCCCCATATACTACCCACCATTGCGACCTGTACGCTCTCGTTGGCTGGCCCTCGCTTCATACTCGTCGCCAAACCCACTGGCTCCATGTCATCTACAAGACCCTGCTAGGTAAAGTCCCCCTTATCTCAGCTCGCTGGTCACCATAGCATCTCCCACCTGTAGCACACGCTCCAGCAGGTATATCTCTCTGGTCACCCCCAAAACCAATTCTTTCTTTGGCCGCCTCTCCTTCCAGTTCTCTGCTGCCAGTGACTGGAACGAACTGCAAAAATCTCTGAAACTGGAAACACTTATCTCCCTCACTAGCTTTAAGCACCAACTGTCAGAGCATCTTACAGACTACTGCACCTGTACATAGCCCACCTATAATTTAGCCCAAACAACTACCTCTTTCCCAACTGTATTTTATTTATTTATTTTGCTCCTTTGCACCCCATTATTTTTATGTCTACTTTGCACATTCTTCCATTGCAAAACTACCATTCCAGTGTTTTACTTGCTATATTGTATTTACTTTGCCACCATGGCCTTTTTGCCTTTACCTCCCTTCTCACCTCATTTGCTCACATTGTATATAGACTTGTTTATACTGTATTATTGACTGTATGTTTGTTTTACTCCATGTGTAACTCTGTGTTGTTGTATCTGTTGAACTGCTTTGCTTTATCTTGGCCAGGTCGCAATTGTAAATGAGAACTTGTTCTCAACTTGCCTACCTGGTTAAATAAAGGTGAAATAAATAAATAAATAAATACTCCTGTGTAGTTCCTGTTCCTGACCCTCTGCCTCCCTCTCCTGGTAGGGTATTTTGAAGCCCACGCCCTGGCCAAGGACTACCGCAGCCTGGGCTTCAGGGAGTGTCTGTCAGAGACGGTCCGCTACTTAAGCATCATGGAGGGCTGGAACAGTGTCGACCCACTCCGAGTACGCCTGGTCTCTCACCTCAACAACTACGCCTCTCAGAGAGACATCCACACTGGATTGACTGGACACCCTGGACAACTAGCCTGGGGCTCCGCTTTGAGGACACCCTCCGCCCACCTGCCACACGCCCTCTTACCACTCCCCAGGGATGGACACTAGCGCCCACAGTACCAGCAGCCCACCCTCCTGCTCCATCTCCTCCTCCTCCATGTCATCCCCTGTTCAACTGATACCTCAGTGACCTCCAGACTCAGGGTGCCCCCCAATGACAATCTACCCCTGGGGCTGGCCCTGTCAGTCTCAGCCTCCAAGCTCTCCCAACCACCACCCCTTTCCTCCCTGTCTGCCTTCTCCTTCACTACTTTTACCCTATTGTCCCTGGCAGCCCTAAATTCATCAGGCTCCTCCACAGCCCTGAGAAATCAGCCTTACAGGCCCTGGGGGACCGAGAACGGGTCCTTCTGAACTCTTGTGATCATCAGAACCGGAAGGCAACAACTTAGATCCCCGCCAACCTGCCTCCCCGCCAACCTGCCTCCCCGCCAACCTGCCTCCCCGCCAACCTGCCTCCCCGCCAACCTGTCTCCCCCAACCTGTCTCCCCCAACCTGTCTCCCCCAACCTGTCTCCCCCCAACCTGTCTCCCCCAACCTGTCTCCCCCAACCTGTCTCCCCCCAACCTGTCTCCCCCAACCTGTCTCCCCCAACCTGTCTCCCCCAACCTGTCTCCCCAACCTGTCCCCCAACCTGTCTCCCCCAACCTGTCTCCCCCAACCTGTCTCCCCCAACCTGTCTCCCCAACCTGTCTCCCCCAACCTGTCTCCCCCAACCTGTCTCCCCCAACCTGTCTCCCCCAACCTGTCTCCCCCAACCTGTCTCCCCCAACCTGTCTCCCCCAACCTGTCTCCCCCAACCTGTCTCCCCCAACCTGTCTCCCCCAACCTGTCTCCCCAACCTGTCTCCCCCCAACCTGTCTCCCCCAACCTGTCTCCCCCAACCTGTCTCCCCCAACCTGTCTCCCCCAACCTGTCTCCCCCAACCTGTCTCCCCCAACCTGTCTCCCCCAACCTGTCTCCCCCCAACCTGTCTCCCCCAACCTGTCTCCCCCAACCTGTCTCCCCCAACCTGTCTCCCCCAACCTGTCTCCCCCAACCTGTCTCCCCCAACCTGTCTCCCCCAACCTGTCTCCCCCAACCTGTCTCCCCCCAACCTGTCTCCCCCAACCTGTCTCCCCCAACCTGTCTCCCCCAACCTGTCTCCCCCAACCTGTCTCCCCCAACCTGTCTCCCCCAACACTCCACAAACCAAGCAGGAGTACCTGACTGTGTCATCTGTTTTTCCCCTCTGGCAATGAGGGGGATGAGGTAGGCTAATGCCACCTCCCTTGGTCAGTACTGCTGTATAAAGGAACATAGATAAGTGTTCTATCCTATATGTTTTTATCATGAATAATTCATGTTAAATGCTGTTGTGAGCCCAGATATGGCCTCCATGGTAGGAAAGGACTGATTATTGTTTCATGTCCACAAAACTGATTTCATTTGGTTTATTATCAGAGTGCACTAAGAGAAGGGTTTTGGGGTATTTGTAGGTCAAATATAATATTGTAAAAATAGAACTCCTGCAGCTTTGAAAGGGAACAAATACACCTGCAATGTATCATAAATAGAGTTACACATGACCTGGATCTGCTAATACTTTAGTTATGTCTATATGGGATTGTCGAACATGCTTTATATAGAAAGCAACTTTGAAAAAACGTAGTTTTGTAATATTTTTGGACCAATAAACTGAGTTTGTAAGAAGATGCATGTTTATTTGATCAATGCTCAGGATTCATGTGTTTTACCTAAACTGTTGTGGGGCTTAGAGTATGTTGTCCACTTCCCACATCACTTCATCGGTTTCAACTGTGTCACGGCTGGCTGGGTGTGTAGCGAGGAATCAGGCGCAGAGACCAGAGGGGTCCAGGGGAAAAGTGCACTTTAATACGACACCAAAATGAAATGCCCAACACGCAGGGAGCAAACACTGGCCAACCCAAACCAACGGGTAACAAGGTCCAGAGCACTAACAACACCAACGAATACAACGTCAACATCAAAATGAAATGCCCAACACGCAGGGAGCAAACACTGGCCAACCCAAACCAACGGGTAACAAGGTCCAGAGCACTAACACCACCAACGAATACAACATCAAAATAATCCCGCACAACAAAGGGGCGGGTTCCATATGCTAAATAGGGAAGACAATCAAGCACACATAAAATAGGAACAGGTGTAACGAATGAGACAAAACTAACCGAACAGAAAAAGGGATCGGTGGCGGCTAGTCGGCCGGTGACGACAAACTCCGAGCACCACCCGACCAGGCGGGGGAGCCAACTTCGACGGGAGTCGTGACAAACTGCCTTGATGTCTTGTTTTTTGGTGAATGAAGGAGTTGCATACAGATGTAGAATCTTCATTTGATCACTCTTCTGTTGCTGAGCGTTGTTCTACACAGCAGCAAATTCAAACTTGTAGTGTATTTGAGCTTTAAAAAGACATCTAAAGTGTGTAATTTCCACATTGAAATTTCAGACTTGATTTGCCCTGCAGAAAAAAGGTATCAACCCCTACAAAAAATGTCCATGAATTATAATCCACATTATTCACATTTTCTGTTGATGCAGGATTATTTTCCTGTTGTAACAAACTGGCTCAAATTAAGATCCTACATCTGTATGTACTATATGTTTTATATATGAGTAAAGTGGGAGCTAACAGTAATATAGCAGAGAATCTGACTGACTGACTAGCTGGCTGACTGGTTGTAATCTTGGACAGACACAAGATTTTGGTTCTGGGTTGATGAGATGAGGGTTGGTCGAGACACCTAGTTTTAGAGCCATTGTTGCCTCCATGAATACCCAGGAAGTGATTAAAAGGAAATCATCAATGCCCATTAACCCCACTCATATGGACTGGCCTGGTCTGACCCCACTAATATGGTCTGGTCTGACCCCACTAATATGGTCTGGTCTGACCCCACTAATATGGTCTGGTCTGACCCCACTAATATGGTCTGGTCTGACCCGACTAATATGGTCTGGTCTGACCACTAATATGGACTGGTCTGACCCCACTAATATGGTCTGTTCTGGGCAGGAGACTACAGTGTGGCCAAGATTGAGGGAAAGATGGCAGCTGGATGACACAGGCTAGGTTTCTAGGGCTCATGGGGCTCTGGTCAAAAGTAGTGTACAGTAGGGTATAGGGTGCAATTTGGGACACAGTCACTCGATGTGCTCTTTACGTTCCTGCTGTAGTAGTATGCAATGTATCCACTAGAGACCATTGTATATCAGTAGAATACTAGTGATGGAGACTTGCTGCAGCCAAATCATTAGTGTAAAGGTTTACAGCGTCCCAGCGGAAAGAAAACACATATCTATAAAACTGAAACTTTTCAGGAAATGAAAATAGAGCCATATTCTACCATTTATGAACATACAATCACAACTTCAAAAGCTATTTTGAAATGTAATTTATTGGACCTGGAGTCATGAACTGTTCAGCGTTCATAAAGGACCATCATGTTAATAACAGTAACCATGCAGGTCCCTCAAGATATTTCTTCCCCTCCCCTGTTCTTTACAATCTGTTACTCAGTCAGACAAACTTTGTTGGATGAAAATCTGGAATTTTTCTGTGAAAAATAAATAAATACGTGGAATGTCGTTCAATATGGTGTTCACTGCCTCCATCTGCTGGCTCAATGGACCTCACTGCTTTACAATAGAATAGAACAGGACAGAACAGAAGAGAACAGAACAGAACAAAATAGAATAGAACATAATTTAATATAATTTGCAGGGTGGAGATAAAGTACCCCAGTATGAGTCATAATACCCATAAAAACTAGCGGTCAATCAAGGAAATGGTTCCAATAATTTCCCCACCATTAATTTTTCCTATAGAGGATTTTAGAAACACTTAAAATAAGAGTTGTGGTTCGTGTATGCTCACCCTGGTGTGATTTTTGATGTTTGATAACTGTAATTTTGATAACTGTAACTGTAATCTCTCTAGGACAAGGTGACTTTTGTCAATAAATGTGCCTGTATATACCACCCAAAAATGAAATGCTAATTAGTGGCTAATGTGTCTATCATAAACTACACATGCCATGAGGATCTGGACGTGACTGCTGAAACGAAGCAAAGGTAAGAACCTCTGGATTAGCTATCTAAGGTTAGCTAAATGTAGTAATGAATAGATTAATAAATTGGAAAACTGTTTTTAAATTGACAAATCTGTGAACTGTCTTGTGCACGTTTTAAATTGACACAATACCTGTTAGCAAAGATGTCAGCTACAGATGACGTTTAGGATTTGTAATCTTGCATGATACCGAGTCAAGGACCAAAAGCTGAAGCTGGAGACTCATATCTCCCTCTCACTAACTTTAAGCACCAGCTGTCAGAGCAGCTCACAGATCACTGCACCTGTACAAAGCCCATCTGTAAATAGACCATCCAACTACCTCATCCCCATACTGTATTTATTCATTTATCTTGCTCCTTTGCACCCCAGTATCTCTACTTGCTCATTCTTCTTCTGCACATCTACCATTCCAGTGTTTAATTGCTATATTGTAATTACTTCACCACTATGGCCTATTTTTTACCTCACCTCCCTTATCCCACCTCATTTGCACAGACTGTAATATAGACTTTTACTACTGTATTATTGACTGTATATTTCTTTATTCTATGTGTAACTGTGTTGTTGTATGTGTCGAACTGCTTTGCTTTATCTTGGCCAGGTTGCCGTTACAAATGAGAACTTGTTCTCAACTAGTCTACCTGGTTAAATAAAGGTGAAATAAAAATGTAAATAAGAAAAAGGCTCCTCAACAGCTTCCACCCCCAAGCCATAAGACTGCTGAACAATGAATAAAATCGCCAGCTACTGGACTTTCTTGAACTGCACTGTTGGTTAAGGGCTTGTAAGTAAGCATTTCACGGTAAAGTCTACACTTGTTGTATTCGGTGCATGTGACAAATAAAGTTTGATTTGATGTCAAGTTTGATGCTAAATAGCATTTTAGAATCTGAGAGCAAATAGAGAAGAATATATTGATAAAAGTCACCTTGTCCGCAGAGAGATTGACATGGTTATCAAACGTCACACCAGGGGAAGTCTAACGATACACAGCCCTTATTTGAAGTGTTTCTAAAATCCCCAATGGGAGAAATGAATGGTGGAAAAACATTTGGAACCATTTCCCTGTTTGACCTCTAAGTTTAATGGGTATTATGACACCTCCACCGTGGGGCTCCTCTGTCCAGTGTCTGTGTTCTTTGCCCATCTTAATCTTTTATTGTCTTAGATATGGCTTTTTCTTTGCAACTCTGAAGAAAAAACGAGAATATATTATTTTATAAATGTGTATGTTTTTTTCTCTCCAATTCCTATTATTGAGCAAATCACACTTTCAAAAGGCACCCTCAAATAGTCTACCATCGCTTCAAGGGCCGCTGGCTGCTGATAGGCTTTCTTAACTTTACATTCATTTTGCATGCTGTCCGGTCCTCTGGCAGTCTCTATGGGGGTGCCACAGGGTTAAATTCTCGGGCCGACTCTTTTCTCTGTATATATCAATGATATTGCTCTTGTGGCGATTCACTGATCCACCTCTACGCAGACGACACCATTCTGTATATTGGCCAGTCCTTGGACACTGTGCTATCTAACCTCCAAACGAGCTTCAATGCCAGGTTTACAACAGAATGCAAGTGAGCCTCCAACTGCTCTTAAACGCTAGTAAAACCAAATGCATCCTTTTCAACCGTTCGCTGCCTGCACCCGCACGCCCGACTAGCATCACCACCCTGTATGGTTCCGACCTAGAATATGTGGACATCTATAAGTACCTAGGTGTCTGGCAAGACTTTAAACTCTCCTTCCAGACTCATATCAAACATCTCCAATCTAAAATCAAATCTAGAGTCGGCCTCTATTCCGCAACAAAGCCTCCTTCACTCATCCGCCAAACTTAACCTAGTAAAACTGACTATGCTACCGATCCTGACTTTGGCAATGTCATCTACAAAATAGTATTCCAATACTCTAGCCAGCAAACTGGATGCAGTTTATCACAGTGCCATCTATTTTGTTACTAAAGCACCTTATACCACCCACTGTTTTTGAACCTGTATGCTCTATGGGTCGGCTGGGTAAGCTTTCAACATATTCGTGTGCCAGACCCACTGGCTCCAGGTCATCTACAAGTCCATGCTAGGTAAAGCTCCGTTTATCTCAGTTCACTGGTCACGATGGCAACACCCATCCGTAGCACGTGCTCCAGCAGGTGATCTCACTGATCATCCCTAAAGCCAACACCAAATAGAGAAAAAAATCTTTTGGCCGCCTTTCGTTCCAGTTCTCTGCTGCCTGTGACTGGAACAAATTGAGAAAAATTGCTTGATTGGAGACTTTTATCTCCCTCACCATGGTTATCAAACATCTGCTATCTGAGGAATCTAACCGATACACAGCTGCTTATTTGAAGTGTTTCGGTAAATCCCCACCCAATTTTACCTACCTCATCCCCATACTGTTTATATTTATTGACTTTTCTGCTAAGTTTTGCACACCAGTATCTCTACCTGTACATGACCATCTGATCATTTATCACTCCAGTGTTAATTTGCAAAATTGTAATTCTTTTTGCCTCTTCCTCATGCCTTTTGCACCAATGTATATAGACTCTCTTTATTTCTACTGTGTTATTGACTTGTTAATTGTTTACTCCATATGTAACTCTGTGTTGTCTGTTCACACTGCTATGTTTATCCTCTTGCCAGGTCGCAGTTGCAAATGAGAACTTGTTCTCAACTAGCCTAGTTTGCCTGGTTAAATAAAGGTGAAATAAAAAAAAGTACAAAAAAATGTGCCAACACATCCTTGTTGTCTTTAATCTCTGTTTTACCAGCTAAACAGCTGCTCTTAGAGAAAATGTTTTTGAGTTACATTTAGATATATTTTTTGCTAACATGTGATTGGGGTTCCTTGGTCACCGGTTTGCCTGGCAGGGGGTCCCTGGGTAAGAATTGCTTCTGAAGATCAAAGACAGTGCAGGCTGAGTCCCTGCCCGAAAATAATTTATCCCCCGCCCCTCATCCTCTCTGTTGCCATGGAAGCACCAGATCTAGCACTTGATTGGCTTGCATGGGTAAGCACGTTCTAGATGAGGCTTCAAATATGACAACAGGCCCAGGTGTAATTATTGCAGAGTCGAAGCAGTGTTCGTTAACTTGGTTTGTGGTGTTGATTAGCTCAAATTTACAACATGGTCGAGGCATTCGTTGGAACTTGGAAGATGACTTCCAGTGAGAATTTTGATGAATATATGAAGGCAATAGGTGAAGTCTTACCTTATTAAATAAAGTAGTTTTTAAATGAAAGACAATGTTGCATTTCGATCTAGAACCGTACTAAAGTTGATTAGATAAATATCCGTTTGTTTCACAGGTGTGGGTTTTGCTACTCGGCATATGGGGAATCTGGCGAAGCCCAATTTGCAGTTCAGCATCGACGACGGTGTAATATCAATGAAATCCCAGAGCACTTTCAAAACCACAGAGGCCAAGTTTAAATTGAATGAAGAATTCGACGAGATGACTGCAGATGACAGGAAAACCAAGGTGGGTGCAGGAGCCACACTATAGACATGCCGGTTGTTACAGTAGTGTGATTTCCAATTGATTGTAAAAAAAAAGAAATTACTTAAAAATTTAGTGAGTTGTGCCCTCCTGACACTACTCTATTTCCAGACTCTGATGACCTTTGAGAACGGAAAACTAGTGCAGAAACAAACTTGGGACGGCAAGACTACCACGCTCGAGCGGGAGTTGCAAGATGGAAAATTGATTGCGGTAAGGTTTAATGTCCTGCTTGCTATTCCCTACTCTGCTTGGTTTGACATAATATATGCGTTTTTCATAAGCCTATATTGCAATGTCCATGCTTGATATTGCAATATTGTTCAATGTTGCATGTGATCATCATTATGCAATGCAGGTTGTCATCTTGTAAATTGCGTTCTCCCGGGGTTACCAACAAGGATGGCACGCGTTTTTACGCGCTAACGTGTTCAAAATGTCCTTTATAGTTTTGGCTGGGAAGCGTGGTTTGATAAGCACTTGCAGTCATGTGCAACACGCTACTTAATTATTTTAAACTAAATGATTAATTGGTAATCGAGTGCTAATAAACCCAATGATTTACATAAACCTGGGATTGCTGCTGCATGTGTTGGCATTGCCATTGCGAGGCTTTGCTGCCACCGGTCCGCCATAGGCACTATCCAGTAGGACCAGTCCTCCATAGGAATGAATGAATGCATGTTTTTTGGGGGGTTGTAGTGGGTACAGTAACATCAGTTTCCTTAAAGTAATGTATAATGCATTATTTAGCTCACATAATGTAAAGTGCCTGTTATAGAATAAATTAATATAGAGTCCAACATGTGTTTGGTGGTTTGTTCATCACTGAATGTATCAATACATTTTGAGTTCTTGGTTCTGACACTTGTTGTCATTACATGACCTAAAGCGTGTACTGCTCTCTTTTCTAGATATGTGTAATGGATGATGTGGTGGCGCTGAGGACCTATGAGAAAGAGGTGTGATTCCAGCCTCCTGAATTGAAGACTCCACCAGCAAATCAATAACATGCATGTTATCTGTTCAATACCTACCATGTTAAATTCACTGACTCAATTGGTACCAAAATCCCATGAAGCTTTCAATAAAGTCAGTTCTGCTTTGTGAAAAGTGGTATTTCCTTCACTGCAATATGTAGGCCAGTTTGGAGGCTGAGGCCTATTCAGCAAACGTAATCCATGTGGATTACAAATGGGCAAATCTCTGGTCTATCCTGAGCACTTCGGTTGTAGGTGGTGCTAACATTCAATACATTTCAGTGTCAATTTTTCTCCAATAAATTAATGTTGGCTTACTTTGAGCACGCTACACTGAGTGTTCCTGGCAAAATACATTGATTTCACACTACCTATTTTGAGAACTGGTGATAAAGTAGAAATGTCCAACTGACCATTTGTCTACGATGAAAAACTGCCATGACTGACTAGTGGGTTAACTAAACCCTGGATGCCTTCATATTAGCGTCCTGCAGCTAACTAGCTATTACACAACTTTAAAACCTGAATTTCATTGCCTATTTAGGACGTTTCTATTCTGAACTTTTCAGCAGCATTCAGGTGCTTCTGAATATGACTACTGGGACCAGTGGTCTGCCCAGTGGTGCTGTTATGACTGCAGCGTTGCTGTTTGTTCCAAGTGTCTCTAGGAAAGGTGCTACTTTGACTTCAGAAAACATGACTTGATGTCACCCCCGAAAACAACTCCAACTAAAGCCAGAAAACGACACAGAGGATTGAGTATTACATTACTCTTGCATAATTATGCCATTGAGGTTCACCATCGCCTTGATATGCTGTCAGACTCATATCCTACCTCTCTCTCAGCCACAGATTATTGAGAAACGCCGACGTGACCGAATCAACAGCCTGACTGATCTCAGAAGACTTGTGCGTTTGAGAAGCAGGTAGGGTACAGTAAAAGTGTGTGTGTGTGTATATATATATATATATATACACCATAGACATTAGATTCATAGAATAATCTCAACTTCCGCCTTTTCTACATCTTTGGTTAGGATTTATTTTACAAGTAACACAATCTAATTGAATGTTTGCCTTTTGTCACAGGGATCGTCAAAATTGGAAAAAGCTGAAATGTTGCAGATTACTGTGGATCATTTGAAGATGATACATGCTGCCAGCGGACAAGGTGAGTCAATACCAAAACAATACAAAGATGTGATTTATGATGAAAGCCTGTAAAGTGATCGGTAAACTTCTAGAAAAACTGCTGCATATTTGTAGGGAACGAGCCATATCCTCCAAGCTCCACCACAGAATTAGACCAAGTGTCTCCATGTCCTATAGTTCCTCTTGTGTAGTGCTCTGTATACTCCTGTGTAGTTCCTGTTCCTGACCCTCTGCCTCCCTCTCCTGGTAGGGTATTTTGAAGCCCACGCCCTGGCCAAGGACTACCGCAGCCTGGGCTTCAGGGAGTGTCTGTCAGACGGCCCGCTACCTAAGCATCATGGAGGGCTGGAACAGTGTCGACCCACTCCGAGTACGCCTGGTCTCTCACCTCTACAACTACGCCTCTCAGAGAGACATCACCACTGGATTGACTGGACACCCTGGACAACTAGCCTGGGGCTCCGCTTTGAGGACACCCTCAGCCCACCTGCCACACCCCCTCTTACCACTCCCCCAGGGACGGACACTAGCCCCCCACAGTACCAGCAGCCCACCCTCCTCCATCTCCTCCTCCTCCATGTCATCCCCTGTTCAACTGATACCTCAGTGACCTCCAGACTCAGCGTGACGGCCCCCTCAGAGGCACTCAGGGTGCCCCCCAATGACAATCTACCCCTGGGGCTGGCCCTGTCAGTCTCAGCCTCCAAGCTCTCCCAACCACCACCCCTCCTTTCCTCCCTGTCTGCCTTCTCCTTCACTACTTTTTCCCTAGTGTCCCCGGCAGCCCTCAATTCATCAGGCTCCTCCACAGCCCTGAGAAATCAGCCTTACACGCCCTGGGGGACCGAGATCAGGGCCTTCTGAACTCTTGTGATCATCAGAACCGGAATGGAACAACTTAGATCCCCGCCTCCCTCCAACCTGCCTCCCTCCAACCTGCCTCACTCCAACCTGCCTCCCTCCAACCCGCCTCCCGCCAACCCGCCTCCGTCCAACCCGCCACCCGCCTCCCCCAACCCGCCTCCCCCAACCCGCCTCCCCCCCAACCCGCCTCTCCCCAACCCGCCTCCCCCAACCCGCCTCCCCCAACCCGCATCTCCCCCAACCCGCCTCCCCCTACCTGCCTCCCGCCAACACTCCACAAACCAAGCAGGAATACCTGACTGTCTCATCTGTTTTTCCCCTCTGGCAATGAGGGGGATGAGGTAGGCTAATGCCACCTCCCTTGGTCAGTACTGCTGTATAAAGGAACATCGATAACAGTGTTCTGTCCTATATGTTTTTATCATGAATAATTCATGTTAAATGCTGTTGTGAGCCCAGATATGGCCTCCAAGGTAGGAAAGGACTGATTATTGTTTCATGTCCACAAAACTGATTTCATTTGGTTTATTATCAGAGTGCACTAATAGAAGGATTTTGGGGTATTTGTAGGTCAAATATAATATTGTAAAAATAGAACTCCTGCAGCTTTGAAAGGGAACAAATACACCTGCAATGTATCATAAATAGAGTTACACATGACCTGGATCTGCTAATACTTTAGTTATGTCTATATGGGATTGTCGAACATGCTTTATATAGAAAGCAACTTTGAAAAAACGTAGTTTTGTAATATTTTTGGACCAATAAACTGAGTTTGTAAGAAGATGCATGTTTATTTGATCAATTTGATCAATGCTCAGGATTCATGTGTTTTACCTATGAACTGTTGTGGGGCTTAGAGTATGTTGTCCACTTCCCACATCACTTCAAATAAACTCAAATCATTTATCTGTTTCAACTGTGTCACGGCTGGCTGGGTGTGTAGCGAGGAATCAGGCGCAGAGAGCAGAGAGGTCCAGGGGAAAAGTGCACTTTAATACGGCACCAAAATGAAATGCCCAACACGCAGGGAGCAAACACTGACCAACCCAAACCAACGGGTAACAAGGTCCAGAGCACTAACAACACCAACGAATACAACGTCAACATCAAAATAATCCCGCACAACAAAGTGGCGGGTTCCATATGCTAAATAGGGAAGACAATCAAGCACACATAAAATAGGAACAGGTGTAACGAATGAGACAACTAACCGAACAGAAAAAGGGATCGGTACCGGCTAGTCGGCCGGTGACGACGAACTCCGAGCACCACCCGACCAGGCGGGGGAGCCAACTTCGACGGGAGTCGTGACAAACTGCCTTGATATCTTGTTTTTTGGTGAATGAAGGAGTTGCATACAGATGTAGAATCTTTATTTGATCACTCTTCTGTTGCTGAGCGTTGTTCTACACAGCAGGAAATTCAAACTTGTAGTGTATTTGAGCTTTAAAAAGACATCTAAAGTGTGTAATTTCCACATTGAAATTTCAGACTTGATTTGCCCTGCAGAAAAGGTATCAACCCCTACAAAAATGTCCATTAATTATAATCCACATTATTCACATTTTCTGTTGATGCAGGATTATCTTCCTGTTGAAACAAACTGGCTCAAATTAAGATCCTACATCTGTATGTACTATATGTTTTATATATGAGTAAAGTGGGAGCTAACAGTAATATAGCAGAGAATCTGACTGACTAGCTGGCTGACTGGTTGTAATCTCTCAGACAGACGCAAGATTTTGTTTCTGGGTTGATGAGATGAGGGTTGGTCGAGACACCTAGTTTTAGAGCCATTGTTGCCTCCATTAATACCCAGGAAGTGATTAAAAGGAAATCATCAATGCCCATTAACCCCACTCATATGGACTGGCCTGGTCTGACCCCACTAATATGGTCTGGTCTGACCCCACTAATATGGTCTGGTCTGACCCCACTAATATGGCCTGGTCTGACCCCACTAATATGGTCTGGTCTGACCCCACTAATATGGCCTGGTCTGACCCCACTAATATGGTCTGGTCTGACCCCACTAATATGGACTGGCCTGGTCTGACCACTAATATGGTCTGGTCTGACCCCACTAATATGGTCTGGTCTGACCCCACTAATATGGTCTGGTCTGACCCCACTAATGTAGACTGGCCTGGTCTGACCACTAACATGGCCTGGTCTGACCCCACTAATATGGCCTGGTCTGACCCCACTAATATGGTATGGTCTGACCCCACTAATATGGTCTGGTCTGACCCCACTAATATGGCAGGAGACTATAGTGTGGCCAAGATTGAGGGAAAGATGGCAGCTGGATGACACATACTGAAGCCTGTAGATCACTTTTGACTAGGGCTCATGGGGTTCTGGTCCAAAGTAGTGTACAGTAGGGAATAGGGTGCCATTTGGGACTCAATCACTCGATGTGCTCTTTAAGTTCCTGCTGTAGTAGTATGCAATGTATCCACTAGAGACCATTGGATATCAGTAGAATACTAGTGATGGAGTCTTGCTGCAGCCAAATCATTAGTGTAAAGGTTTATAGCGTCCCAGCGGAAAGAAAACACATATCTCTGAAACTGAAACTTTTCAGGAAATGAAAAAAGAGCCATATTGTACCATTTATGAACATACAATCACAAAACTTCAAAAGCTATTTTGAAATGTATTTTATTGGACCTGGAGTCATGAACTGTTCAGCGTACATAAAGGACCATCATGTTAGTAACAGTAACCATGCAGGTCCCTCAAGATATTTCTTCCCTCCCCTGTTCTTTACAATCTGTTACTCAGTCAGACAAACTTTGTTGGATGAAAATCTGGAGTTTTTCTGTGAGAAATGTCGTTCAATATGGTGTTCACTGCCTCCATCTGCTGGCTCAATGGACCTCACTGCTTTACAATAGAATAGAACAGGACAGAACAGATGAGAATAGAACAGAACAGAATGGAATAGAACAGAATTTAATATAATTTGCAGGGTGGAGATAAAGTACCCCAGTATGAGTCATAATACCCATAAAAACTAGCGGTCAATCAAGGAAATGGTTCCAATAATTTCCCCACCATTAATTTTTCCCATAGAGGATTTTAGAAACACTTAAAATAAAAGTTGTGGTTCGTGTAGGCTTACCCTGGTGTTATTTTTGATAACTGCGTAAATCTCTCTAGGACAAGGTGACTTTTATCAATACATTTGCCAAAAATTAAATGCTAATTAGTGGCTAATGTGTCTATCATAAACTACACATGCCATGAGGATCTGGACGGGACTGCTGAAACGAAGCAAAGGTAAGAATCTCTGGATTAGCTATCTAAGGTTAGCTAAATGTAGTAATGAATAGATTAATAAATTGGAAAACTGTTTTTAAATTGACAAATCTGTGAACTGTCTTGTGCACATTTTAAATTGACACAAAACCTGTTACCAAAGATGTCAGCTACAGATGACGTGCAGGATTTGTAGTCTTGCATGATACCGAGTCTAGGACCAAAAGCTGAAGCTGGAGACTCAAATCTCCCTCTCACTAGCTTTAAGCACCAGCTGCCAGAGCAGAACAGAACAGAACAGAACAGAACAGAACAGAATAGAACATAACAGAATATAATAGAACAGAACAGAATAGAATAGAATAGAATAGAACATAACAGAACAGAATAGAACATAACAGAATAGAATAGAACAGAACAGAATAGAATAGAATAGAACATAACAGAACAGAATAGAACATAACAGAATAGAATAGAACAGAACAGAATAGAATAGAATAGAACATAACAGAACAGAATAGAACATAACAGAATAGAACAGAACAGAATAGAATAGAATAGAATAGAACATAACAGAACAGAATAGAACATAACAGAATAGAACAGAACAGAATAGAATAGAATAGAATAGAACATAACAGAACAGAATAGAACATTACAGAATAGAACAGAACAGAACAGAATAGAATAGAATAGAACATAACAGAACAGAATAGAACATAACAGAATAGAATAGAATAGAACAGAACAGAATAGAATAGAATAGAATAGAACATAACAGAACAGAATAGAACATAACAGAATAGAACATAACAGAACAGAACATAACAGAACAGAACAGAATAGAACATAACAGAACAGAATAGAACATAACAGAACAGAACATAACAGAACAGAACATAACAGAACAGAAATTATTAGAACAGAATAGAACATAACAGAACAGAACATAACATAACAGAACAGAATAGAACATAACAGAACAGAATAGAACATAACAGAATAGAACATAACAGAACAGAACATAACATAACATAACAGAACAGAATAGAACATAACAGAACAGAATAGAACATAACAGAATAGAACATAACAGAACAGAACATAACATAACAGAACAGAACAGAACATAACAGAACAGAACATAACAGAACAGAAATTATTAGAACAGAATAGAACATAACAGACT
Source organism: Oncorhynchus gorbuscha (assembly GCF_021184085.1). NCBI lineage: Eukaryota > Metazoa > Chordata > Actinopteri > Salmoniformes > Salmonidae > Oncorhynchus > Oncorhynchus gorbuscha. Next base: position 36,405 of record NW_025747649.1, read on the forward strand.
AGAACATAACAGAATAGAACAGAACATAACAGAATAGAACAGAACAAAATAGAATAGAACATAATTTAATAGAATTTGCAGGGTGGAGATAAAGTACCCCAGTATGAGTCATAATACCCATAAAAACTAGCGGTCAATCAAGGAAATGGTTCCAATAATTTCCCCACCATTAATTTTTCCCATAGAGGATTTTAGAAACACTTAAAATAAGAGTTGTGGTTCGTGTAGGCTTACCCTGGTGTGATTTTTGATAACTGCGTAAATCTCACTAGGACAAGGTGACTTTTATCAATACATTTGCCAAAAATTAAATGCTAATTAGTGGCTAATGTGTCTATCATAAACTACACATGCCATGAGGATCTGGACGGGACTGCTGAAACGAAGCAAAGGTAAGAACCTCTGGATTAGCTATCTAAGGTTAGCTAAATGTAGTAAAGAATAGATTAATAAATTGGAAAACTGTTTTTAAATTGACAAATCTGTTAACTGTCGTGCACGTTTTAAATTGACACAATACCTGTTAGCAAAGATGTCAGCTACAGATGACGTTTAGGATTTGTAATCTTGCATGATACAGAGTCAAGGACCAAAAGTTGAAGCTGGAGACTCATATCTCCCTCTCACTAGCTTTAAGCACCAGCTCACAGAGCAACTCACAGATGACTGCACCTTTACATAGCCCATCTGTAAATAGACCATCCACCTACTTCATTCTCATACTGTATTTATTCATTTATCTTGCTCCTTTGCACCCCAGTATCTCTACTTGCTCATTCATCTTCTGCACATCTACCATTCCAGTGTTTAATTGCTATATTGTAATTACTTCACCACTATGGCCTATTTTTTACCTCACCTCCCTTATCCCACCTCATTTGCACATGCTGTATGTAGACTTTTACTACTGTATTCACTCGGTACCTCGGTGCCTCGGTGACTCTGTACCGGTGCCTCGGTGACTCGGTACCGGTGCCTCAGTGACTCTGTACCGGTGCCTCGGTGACTCTGTACCTGTCATGTTTTGTCTTAGATTGTCTTGTCATTATGCTTTCCCTTCTGTTCGTTTCCCCCTGCTGGTCTTATTAGGTTCGTTCCCTTTTTCTATCCCTCTCTCTCCCCCTCCCTCTCTCTCCTCTCTCTATCGTTCCGTTCCTGCTCCCAGCTGTTCCTATTCCCCTAATCATCATTTAGTCTTCCCACACCTGTTCCTTATCTTTTCCCCTGATTAGAGTCCCTATTTCTTCCCTTGTTTTCCGTTCCTGTCCTGTCGGATCCTTGTCTATTGTTCACCGTGCTGTGTCTATGTATTGCCCTGTCGTGTCGTGTTTCCCTCAGATGCTGCGTGGTGAGCAGGTGTCTGAGTCTGCTACGTTCAAGTGCCTTCCCGAGGCAACCTGCAGTTCTTGATCAAGTCTCCAGTCTGTTCTCGTCATTACGAGTAGTATTATGCCTTTTGTTTGTAAAGTAACTTTACTGGATTAAAAACTCTGTTTTCGCCAAGTCGCTTTTGGGTCCTCATTCACCAGCATAACAGAAGGATCCGACCAAGGAATGGACCCAGCGACTACAGATGCTCGTAACACTGCCGTCGAGATCCTAGGAGCCATGCTCGGCAGACACGAGCAGGAATTGTCTGCTGCTCGCCATGCCGTGGAGAACCTGGCCGCTCAGGTTTCCGACCTCTCTGGACAGTTCCAGAGTCTTTGTCTCGTGCCACCTGTTACTTCCTGGCCTGCCGAGCCTCCGGAACCTAGGGTTAATAACCCACCTTGCTACTCCGGGCAGCCCACGGAGTGCCGCTCCTTTCTCACCCAGTGTGATATTGTGTTCTCTCTCCAACCCAACACATACTCTAGCGAGAGAGCTCGGGTTGCTTACGTCATTTCACTCCTTACTGGCCGGGCTCGAGAGTGGGGCACAGCTATCTGGGAGGCAAGGGCTGATTGTTCTAACAATTACCAGAACTTTAAAGAGGAGATGATTCGGGTTTTGACCGTTCAGTTTTTGGTAGGGAGGCTTCTAGGGCCCTGGCTTCCCTATGCCAAGGTGATCGATCCATAACGGATTACTCTATAGAGTTTCGCACTCTGCTGCCTCTAGTGACTGGAACGAGCCGGCGCTGCTCGCTCGTTTTCTGGAGGGACTCCACGCAGTGGTCAAAGATGAGATCTCTCTCGGGAGGTTCCTTCCAGTGTGGACTCTTTGATTGCTCTCGCCATCCGCATAGAACGACGGGTAGATCTTCGTCACCAAGCTCGTGGAAGAGAGCTCGCGTCAACGGTGTTTCCCTGCTCCGCATCGCAACCATCTCCCTCCTCTGGCTCAGAGACTGAGCCCATGCAGCTGGGAGGTATTCGCATCTCGACCAAGGAGAGGGAACGGAGGATCACCAACCGCCTGTGCCTCTATTGCGGATTTGATGGACATTTTGTCAATTCATGTCCAGTAAAGGCCAGAGCTCATCAGTAAGCGGAGGGCTACTGGTGAGCGCTACTACTCAGGTCTCTTCATCTAGATCCTGTACTACTATGTCGGTCCATCTACGCTGGACCGGTTCGGGTGCTACATGCAGTGCCTTGATTGACTCTGGGGCTGAGGGTTGTTTCATGGACGAAGCATGGGCTCGGAAACATGACATTCCTTTCAGACAGTTAGACAAGCCTACGCCCATGTTTGCCTTAGATGGTAGTCATCTTCCCAGTATCAGATTTGAGACACTACCTTTAACTCTCACAGTATCTGGTAACCACAGTGAGACTATTTCTTTTTTGATTTTTCGTTCACCTTTTACACCTGTTGTTTTGGGTCATCCCTGGCTAGTATGTCATAATCCTTCTATTAATTGGTCTAGTAATTCTATCCTATCCTGGAACGTTTCTTGTCATGTGAAGTGTTTAATGTCTGCCATCCCTCCCATTTCTTCTGTCCCCACTTCTCAGGAGGAACCTGGCGATTTGACAGGAGTGCCGGAGGAATATCATGATCTGCGCATGGTCTTCAGTCGGTCCCGAGCCAACTCCCTTCCTCCTCACCGGTCGTATGATTGTAGTGTTGATCTCCTTCCGGGGACCACTCCTCCCTCGGGGTAGACTATACTCTCTGTCGGCTCCCGAACGTAAGGCTCTCGAGGATTATTTATCTGTGTCTCTTGACGCCGGTACCATAGTGCCTTCTTCCTCTCCGGCCGGGGCGGGGTTCTTTTTTTGTTAAGAAGAAGGACGGTACTCTGCGCCCCTGCGTGGATTATCGAGGGCTGAATGACATAACGGTTAAGAATCGTTATCCGCTTCCCCTTATGTCATCAGCCTTCGAGATTCTGCAGAGAGCCAGGTGCTTTACTAAGTTGGACCTTCGTAACGCTTACCATCTCGTGCGCATCAGAGAGGGGGACGAGTGGAAAACGGCGTTTAACACCGTTAGGGCATTTTGAGTACCGGGTTCTGCCGTTTGGTCTCGCCAATGCGCCAGCTGTTTTTCAGGCATTAGTTAATGATGTTCTGAGAGACATGCTGAACATCTTTGTTTTTGTCTATCTTGACGATATCCTGATTTTTTCACCGTCACTCGAGATTCATGTTCAGCACGTTCGACGTGTTCTACAGCGCCTTTTAGAGAATTGTCTCTACGTAAAGGCTGAGAAGTGCTCTTTTCATGTCTCCTCCGTTACTTTTCTCGGTTCCGTTATTTCCGCTGAAGGCATTCAGATGGATTCCGCTAAGGTCCAAGCTGTCAGTGATTGGCCCGTTCCAAGGTCACGTGTCGAGTTGCAGCGCTTTTTAGGTTTCGCTAATTTCTATCGGCGTTTCATTCGTAATTTCGGTCAGGTTGCTGCCCCTCTCACAGCTCTTACTTCTGTCAAGACGTGTTTTAAGTGGTCCGGTTCCGCCCAGGGAGCTTTTGATCTTCTAAAAGAACGTTTTACGTCCGCTCCTATCCTCGTTACTCCTGACGTCACTAGACAATTCATTGTCGAGGTTGACGCTTCAGAGGTAGGCGTGGGAGCCATTCTATCCCAGCGCTTCCAGTCTGACGATAAGGTTCATCCTTGCGCTTATTTTTCTCATCGCCTGTCGCCATCTGAGCGCAACTATGATGTGGGTAACCGTGAACTGCTCGCCATCCGCTAGCCCTAGGCGAATGGCGACAGTGGTTGGAGGGGGCGACCGTTCCTTTTGTCGTTTGGACAGACCATAAGAACCTTGAGTACATCCGTTCTGCCAAACGACTTAATGCCCGTCAAGCTCGTTGGGCGTTGTTTTTCGCTCGTTTCGAGTTTGTGATTTCTTACCGTCCGGGTAGCAAAAACACCAAGCCTGATGCCTTATCCCGTCTGTTTAGTTCTTCTGTGGCTTCTACTGATCCCGAGGGGATTCTTCCTTATGGGCGTGTTGTCGGGTTGACAGTCTGGGGAATTGAAAGACAGGTTAAGCAAGCACTCACGCACACTGCGTCGCCGCACGCTTGTCCTAGTAACCTCCTTTTCGTTCCTGTTTCCACTCGTCTGGCAGTTCTTCAGTGGGCTCACTCTGCCAAGTTAGCTGGTCATCCCGGTGTTCGAGGCACTCTTGCGTCTATTCGCCAGCGCTTTTGGTGGCCGACTCAGGAGCGTGACACGCGCCGTTTCGTGGCTGCTTGTTCGGACTGCGCGCAGACTAAGTCGGGTAACTCTCCTCCTGCCGGTCGTCTCAGACCGCTCCCATTCCTTTCTCGACCATGGTCTCACATCGCCCTAGACTTCATTACCGGTCTGCCTTTGTCTGCGGGGAAGACTGTGATTCTTACGGTTGTCGATAGGTTCTCCAAGGCGGCACATTTCATTCCCTCGCTAAACTTCCTTCCGCTAAGGAGACGGCACAAATCATTATCGAGAATGTGTTCAGAATTCATGGCCTCCCGTTAGACGCCGTTTCAGACAGAGGCCCGCAATTCACGTCACAGTTTTGGAGGGAGTTCTGTCGTTTGATTGGTGCGTCCGTCAGTCTCTCTTCCGGGTTTCATCCCCAGTCTAACGGTCAAGCAGAGAGGGCCAATCAGACGATTGGTCGCATACTACGCAGCCTTTCTTTCAGAAACCCTGCGTCTTGGGCAGAACAGCTCCCCTGGGCAGAATACGCTCACAACTCGCTTCCTTTGTCTGCTACCGGGTTATCTCCGTTTCAGAGTAGTCTGGGTTACCAGCCTCCCTCTGTTCTCATCCCAGCTTGCCGAGTCCAGCGTTCCCTCCGCTCAAGCGTTTGTCCAACGTTGTGAGCGCACCTGGAGGAGGGTGAGGTCTGCACTTTGCCGTTACAGGGCACAGACTGTGAGAGCCGCCAATAAACGCAGGATTAAGAGTCCAAGGTATTGTTGCGGCCAGAGAGTGTGGCTTTCCACTCCGCAACCTTCCTCTTACGACAGCTTCTCGTAAGTTGACTCCGCGGTTCATTGGTCCGTTCCGTGTCTCCCAGGTCGTCAATCCTGTCGCTGTGCGACTGCTTCTTCCGCGACATCTTCGTCGCGTCCATCCTGTCTTCCATGTCTCCTGTGTCAAGCCCTTTCTTCGCACCCCCGTTCGTCTTCCCTCCCCCTCCCGTCCTTGTCGAGAGCGCACCTATTTACAAGGTACGTAAGATCATGGACATGCGTTCTCGGGGACGGGGTCACCAATACTTAGTGGATTGGGAGGGTTACGGTCCTGAGGAGAGGAGTTGGGTTCCGTCTCGGGACGTGCTGGACCGTTCACTTATTGATGATTTCCTCCGTTGCCGCCAGGATTCCTCCTCGAGTGCGCCAGGAGGCGCCGGTGAGTGGGGGGTACTGTCATGTTTTGTCTTAGATTGTCTTGTCATTATGCTTTCCCTTCTGTTCGTTTCCCCCTGCTGGTCTTATTAGGTTCGTTCCCTTTTTCTATCCCTCTCTCTCCCCCTCCCTCTCTCTCTCTCTCTATCGTCCCGTTCCTGCTCCCAGCTGTTCCTATTCCCCTAATCATCATTTAGTCTTCCCACACCTGTTCCTTATCTTTTCCCCTGATTAGAGTCCCTATTTCTTCCCTTGTTTTCCGTTCCTGTCCTGTCGGATCCTTGTCTATTGTTCACCGTGCTGTGTCTATGTATTGCCCTGTCGTGTCGTGTTTCCCTCAGATGCTGCGTGGTGAGCAGGTGTCTGAGTCTGCTACGTTCAAGTGCCTTCCCGAGGCAACCTGCAGTTCTTGATCAAGTCTCCAGTCTGTTCTCGTCATTACGAGTAGTATTATGCCTTTTGTTTGTAAAGTAACTTTACTGGATTAAAAACTCTGTTTTCGCCAAGTCGCTTTTGGGTCCTCATTCACCAGCATAACAGTACCGGTGCCTGGGTGACTCTGTACCGGTGCCTCGGTGACTCTGTACCGGTGCCCCCTGTATAAAGCCTTGTTATTGTTAGTCTTATTGTGATACTTTGTATTATTACTTTTATTTTAGCCTACTTGGTAAATATTTTCTTAAACTGCACTGTTGGTTAAGGGCTTGTCAGTAAGCATTTCACGGTAAAGTCTACACTTGTTGTTTTCGGTGCATGTGACAAATCAAGTTTGATATGATGTCTAGTTTGATGCTAATTAGCATTTTAGAATCTGAGAGCAAATAGAGAAGAATATATTGATAAAAGTCACCTTGTCCTAGAGAGATTGACATGGTTATAGATATGGCATAGATATGGCTTTTTCTTTGCAACTCTGCATAGAAGGCCAGCACACTTTCAAAAAGCACCCATTGCTTCAAGGGCCGCTGGCTGCTGATAGGCTTTCTTGACTTTACATTCATTTTTGCCAACACATCCTTGTTGTCTTTAATCTCTGTTTAACCAGCTGAACAGATGCTCTTAGTGAACATGTTTTTGAGTTACCTTTCTAGCTAATTGGCTATGTTAGGGTTTACAGTTCTCTTCCAATTAGGCTATCATGTGTTGAGGTCAAAACTATTTACCAAATCTATTCAGTTGAAAATGTTGATTACTTCTCCTTGACATGATCATTCACCAGATGACGAGACAAGATACAATACATGATGTTTTTAAATATATTTTTGCTAACATGTGATTGGGGTTCCTTGGTCTCCGGTTTGCCTGGCAGGGGGTCCCTGGGTAAGAAAAGGTTGAAGACCCCTGTCAAAGACAGTGCAGGCTGAGTCCCTGCCCGAAAATAATTTATCCCCCGCCCCTCATCCTCTCTGTTGCCATGGAAGCACCAGATCTAGCACTTGATTGGCTTGCTTGGTAAGCACGTGCTAGATGAGGCTTCAAATATGACAACAGGCCCAGATGTAATTATTGCAGAGTCGAAGCAGTGTTCGTTAACGTGGTTTGTGGTGTTGATTAGCTCAAATTTACAACATGGTCGAGGCATTCGTTGGAACTTGGAAGATGACTTCCAGTGAGAATTTTGATGAATATATGAAGGCAATAGGTGAAGTGTTACCTTATTAAATAAAGTAGTTTTTAAATGAAAGACAATGTTGCATTTCGATCTAGAACCTTACTAAAGTTGATTTAGATATATCCGTTTTTCACAGGTGTGGGTTTTGCTACTCGGCAGATGGGGAATATGGCGAAGCCCAATTTGCAGTTCAGCATCGACGACGGTGTAATATCAATGAAATCCCAGAGCACTTTCAAAACCACAGAGGCCAAGTTTAAATTGAATGAAGAATTCGACGAGATGACTGCAGATGACAGGAAAACCAAGGTGGGTGCAGGAGCCACACTATAGACATGCCGGTTGTTACAGTAGTGTGGTTTCCAATTGATTGTAAAAAAAATAAATTACTTTAAAATTTAGTGAGTTGTGCCCTCCTGACACTACTCTATTTCCAGACTCTGATGACCTTTGAGAACGGAAAACTGGTGCAGAAACAAACTTGGGACGGCAAGACTACCACGCTCGAGCGGGAGTTGCAAGATGGAAAATTGATTGCGGTAAGGTTTCATGTCCTGCTTGCTATTCCCTTCTCTGCTTAGTTTGACATAAAATATGCTTTTTTCATAAGCCTAATTTGCAATGTCCATGCTTGATATTGCAATATTGTTCAATGTTGCATGTGATCATCTTTATGCAATGCACGTTGTCATCTTGTAAATTGCGTTCTCCCGGGGTTACCAACAAGGATGGCATGCGTTTTTACGCGCGAACGTGTTCAAAATGTCCTTTCTAGATTTGGCTGGGAAGCGTGGCTTGATAAGCACTTGCAGTCATGTGCAACACGCTACTTAATTATTTTAAACTAAATGATTAATTGGTAATCGAGTGCTAATAAACCCAATGATTTACATAAACCCGGGATTGCTGCTGTATGTGTTGGCATTGCCATTGCGAGGCTCTGCTGCCACCGGTCCGCCATAGGCACTATCCAGTAGGACCAGTCCTCCATAGGAATGAATGGAATGCATGTTTTTTGGGGGGGTGAGGGGGTTGTAGTGGGTACAGTAACATCCGTTTCCTTAAAGTAATTTATAATGCATTATTTAGCTCACATAATGTGAGAGCCTGTTATAGAATAAATATAGATTCCAACATGTATTTTATGATTGAATATTAGTGGCTGCACAGTGGTATCAATAGTGCCCCCGGTCAGTCATCCAGGGTTAAACCTGTTAACTTATCTACACTCTGTTCATTGGTCAACATGGTCAGTTCCCTTTTATAGTTGCTGTTTTAACTCCTACCCTGTCACATTTAGCTTACATCATAATGCCCTTCAGTTTTAAGGAAGTTAACGTGGGTTGGCTCATTCAGACTGCAGTTTCAAGTGGAACTACAACTGACACACAGGCTGATTTGGTGGTTTGTTCATCACTGAATGTGTCATTACATTTTGAGTTCTAGGTTCTTACACATGTCATTACATGACCTAAAGTGTGTACTGCTCTCTATTCCAGAAATGTGTAATGGATGATGTGGTGGCACTGAGGACCTATGAGAAAGAGGTGTGATTCCAGCCTGCTGAATTGAAGACCCCCCACCAGCAAATCAAAAACATGCATGTTATCTGTTCAATACCTACCATGTTAAATTCACTGACTCAATTGGTACCAAAATCCCATGAAGCTTTCAATAAAGTCAATTGTTCTGCTTTGTGAAAAGTGGTATTTCCTTCATTGCAATATGTAGGCCAGTTTGTAGGCTAAAGCCTATTCATCAAACTTAATCTATGTGGATTACAAACGGGCAAATCTCTGGTTTATCCTGAGTACTTTGGTTGTAGGTGGTGCTGCTAACATTCAATACATTTCAGTGTCAATTTTTCTCAAATGAATGTTAGTGTAGCGTGCTCAATGTATGCTAAGTGTTCCCTGCAAAATACATTGATTTCACACTGTACCTATTGAGAACTGGTGACCAAGTAGAAATGTCCAAAACTGACCATATCTATAATACGATGCAAAAACTGCCATGTCTAGTGGGGAAAATGATTCATTATTGTGACACTGGACTATAACCACTCCTAAACCACTGAGGAATATGAAGTATTGTCTGAGCAGTGGCATGGTAACTAAACCCTGGATGCCTTCATATTAGCGTGCTGCTGCTAACTAGTAATTACTGAACTTTAAAACCTGAATTTCTTTGCCCATTTAGGACTGTTCTATTCTGTGAACTTTTCAGCAGCATTCAGGTGCTTCTGAATATGACTACTGGGACCAGTGGTCTGCCCAGTGGTGCTGTTGCTGCTATAACTGCATCTCCGTTTGTTCCAAGTATCTCTAGGATGGGTCCTACTCAAGTGTTCCAAATGCCACCCTCTTAGCTTTATAGTGCACTAGTTTTCACAAGCCTTTAAGGGCCCTTGTCAAAATTCATTAATGCAAATTAACTTATAGGACACTTGCTGAATCCTAAATCTGTTCATGGGTGGGAAATAATTCACAAGCTTACCCAGGCTGGGTGCCAAAATGAAACATTCTCATACAAGTACAGGTGCCAAGTTGACCATTTTAAAAATATAATCTGCTTACATTCTACATAGTTCTCTTCCCCCCCCCCCAAAAAAAAAACAGCTGACGGGTTTGTATGTAGACCCAAGATCAGAAATGGTAACATTTCAAGACCAAGTTAAGCTTGTCAGAAGTTTAGATGTGCCAGCGCGTCTATGGAATGGGGTGCTCATCTGGGTAGTCATGTAGTCCAAAAAGTAAAGGTTATGCCATCTCCCATAAGACTGACATAACACCCTACTGTTATGGGCTAACAAAATGCAGAAATCTCCCAGAAAGATTAGTCCAAATGAGCTCATTGTCAAACAGGTCCCAAAAATGTCAAATCTAATAAGAATGCACAATGCCAGAGGGAGTACTGTCCAGCCCTCTTCATAGTCTTCCAGCACCCATTAGACATGACACCTGACGCCTTATGCTGCATTCGTAATGAAGTGGGAATTTACCACATACGACTGGGGAAACTCCATTAGACATGACACCTGACGCCTTATGCTGCGTTTGTAATGAAGTGGGAATTTACCACATACGACTGGGGTAAATCCATTAGACATGACACCTGACGCCTTATGCTGCGTTCGTAATGAAGTGGGAATTTACCACATACGACTGGGGGTAAATCCATTAGACATGACACCTGACGCCTTATGCTGCGTTCGTAATGAAGTGGGAATTTACCACATACGACTGGGGGTAAATCCATTAGACCTGACGCCTTATGCTGCGTTCGTAATGAAGTGGGAATCTACCACATACGACTGGGGGTAAATCCATTAGACATGACACCTGACGCCTTATGCTGCATTCGTAATGAAGTGGGAATTTACCACATACGACTGGGGGAAACTCCATTAGACATGACACCTGATGCCTTATGCTGCATTCGTAATGAAGTGGGAATTTACCACATACGACTGGGGGAAAATCCATTAGACATGACGCCTTATGCTGCATTCGTAATGAAGTGGGAATTTACCACATACGACTGGGGGTAAATCCATTAGACATGACACCTGACGCCTTATGTTGCATTCGTAATGAAGTGGGAATTTACCACATACGACTGGGGGTAAATCCATTAGACATGACACCTGACGCCTTATGCTGCATTCGTAATGAAGTGGGAATTTACCACATACGACTGGGGGTAAATCCATTAGACATGACACCTGACGCCTTATGTTGCATTCGTAATGAAGTGGAATTTACCACATACGACTGGGGGTAAATCCATTAGAACGGACTTCAAACTAGTCATTACTAGTGGGAAACTATTATCCCACTTCTCCCACATGCTGACCTCTGTTAGATTATGGTTTATGTAGCTTGTTGGCCATTAGCCAATCAGCATTCCTCAACGAGTTCAAAGCACGTGAATGCATCCAACTGGTATTCATGGCTTCACAACTGGTAACATCCCACCTGGTTAGGAACGCAGCATTAACAGTCTCTTGTTCATGAACGGATACGTTCTGAGTGTTAAAGTTGTAATACCACTGGATTGCTGTTGCTGCTTAATGGAGCTGGACTGATGAATGAATGACAAGCATCTTTTTGTATCTGGCTCTTTGAGATGCCTTAAACCTTAAACCTTAATGCATCCCAAATGTCTCCCTATTCCCTACATAGTGCACTACTTTTGACCGGGCCTAACCTTTGCTGCATCACAAACGGCTCCCTATTTCCTACATAGTGCACTACTTTTAACCCGGGCCTAACCTTTGCTTGCATCACAAACGGCTCCCTATTCCCTACATAGTGCACTACTTTTGACCAGAGCCCTATGCACTATAAAGGGAATCGGGTGTCACTTGGGATGCAGATCTTGAGAGAAGACCAACTGTCTTTGCTTCATGGTCAGATTTTTCACATGATATCATGTGCTTTTTGAAACTAAGTGTTGGTTTGTCATGATAGCGTCACTACAGTTGCAAGTTAGTTGGTTTTTACACACACACACACACACACACACACACACACACACACACACACACACACACACACACACACACACACACACACACACACACACACACACACACACACACACACACACACGATGGTTCAGTCAACACATCCGGGAGTGTTTCTTGAAAACCACAGGTCAAACTATTACTCGAACATTGTGTTTGCCAAATGTATCAAGTATGCACATAACTATTGGATCAAAAAGCTCACACTGCCTTGCACACTTTGAAACCATCAGGGTTACAACTGAGGAGTGTCACGGGGTCCCTTGGTATGCTGTTGTTTGTCAAACACAAAAGGACAATCTATATGGAATGTGATGTCCTAAGGTGCGTTCCAAATGGCACCCTATTTACTATATAGTGTACTACTTTTGACCACAGCCCTATGGGCCCTAGTCATAAGTAGTGCACTATGACGGGAATAGGGTGCCATTTGAGGCAGATGTAGTATCAGAGTGGCTGGGGGGGTTTAGAGGGGAGGTTTAGAGGGGAGGCCAAATCCCAGTTTAAGGTCTATGTTGTTACCTCTCATCTGTAACAGGCTTATTGTTGTGGATGCAAAGACTTCATCACAAATGGCAGCCAATTCCCTATATAGTGCACTACTTTTTACTAGGGTCCATAAGGGGGCCCATAGGGCTGTGGTCAAAAGAAATGCACTAAATAGGGAATGGGGTGCCATTTAGGACACAGGCACAGACTTCCAGTCCAAGCAAGTGCACCTAATTACTTTAATTAGGGCTTTCTGGGGCAGTAGGTTGCTGCCAAATTCTCTGAAAGATTTGGGGTTTTAGTGAATGATTATGACCATGGGTGGTGCTCCTGCAGCAATCTGTCCTGATTAATGAAAAGCTGATCTAGCCAAGTTGAATAAGACCAAGGACACACACGCACACACACACACACATTTGCACACACTCCTCTGACATTTTTGTTACTTTTTTCGCTCAATTTTCCCTTTTTTCTCCTTACTATATCCCCTGTCCACCCCTACTCAACTTATCAGTCCCCTGTCCACCCCTACTCAACTTACCAGTCCCCTGTCCACCCCTACTCAACTTACCAGTCCCCTGTCCACCCCTACTCAACTTACCAGTCCCTGTCCACCCCTACTCAACTTACCAGTCCCTGTCCACCCCTACTCAACTTACCAGTCCCCTGTCACCCCTACTCAACTTACCAGTCCCCTGTCCACCCCTACTCAACTTACCAGTCCCTGTCCACCCCTACTCAACTTACCAGTCCCTGTCCACCCCTACTCAACTTACCAGTCCCCTGTCACCCTACTCAACTTACCAGTCCCCTGTCCACCCCTACTCAACTTACCAGTCCCCTGTCCACCCCTACTCAACTTATCAGTCCCTGTCCACCCCTACTCAACTTACCAGTCCCCTGTCTACCCTACCCCTACTCAACTTACCAGTCCCCTGTCCACCCCTACTCAACTTACCAGTCCCCTGTCTACCCCTACTCAACGTACCAGTCCCCTGTCCACCCTACTCAACTTACCAGTCCCCTG
>NW_025747650.1:10000-35000 GCF_021184085.1 Oncorhynchus gorbuscha
CTCTCTCTGAGATGGAAGAGACCAGGCATTCAGAGGCTTGGTGGTTCTCTCTCTCTCTGAGATGGAAGAGACCAGACATTGAGGCTTGGTGGTTCTCTCTCTCTGAGATGGAAGAGACCAGACATTGAGGCTTGGTGGTTCTCTCTCTCTGAGATGGAAGAGACCAGACATTCAGAGGCTTGGTGGTTCTCTCTCTCTGAGATGGAAGAGACCAGGCATTCAGAGGATTGGTGGTTCTCTCTCTCTCTGAGATGGAAGAGACCAGGCATTCAGAGGATTGGTGGTTCTCTCTCTCTCTCTGAGATGGAAGAGACCAGGCATTCAGAGGCTTGGTGGTTCTCTCTCTGAGATGGAAGAGACCAGGCATTCAGAGGCTTGGTGGTTCTCTCTCTCTGAGATGGAAGAGACCAGGCATTCAGAGGATTGGTGGTTCTCTCTCTCTGAGATGGAAGAGACCAGACATTCAGAGGATTGGTGGTTCTCTCTCTCTCTCTGAGATGGAAGAGACCAGGCATTCAGAGGATTGGTGGTTCTCTCTCTCTGAGATGGAAGAAACCAGACATTCTTTTACTTCTTTGGGGGGGGGGGGGTGGATCAGCTTTAATATTGAGGATAGATTGTTGCTTCCATCAATGTAATTGTCTGCATCATTTTAAATCCCCCATATATTTTGGAGGTAAATACTGTATATACACTACCTTTCAAAAGTTTGGGGTCACTTAGAAATGTCTTTGTTTTTGAAAGAAAAGCAAATTTTTTGTCAATTAAAATAACATCAAATTGATCAGAAATGCAGTGTAGACATTGCTAATGTTGTAAATGACTATTGTAGCTGGAAATAGCTATTTATTAATGGAATAACTACATGGTGTACAGAGGCCCATTATCAGCAACCATCACTCCTGTGTTCTAATGGCCCGTTGTGTTAGCTAATATAAGTGTATCAATGTCACGAGGTTCTCAATTGTTCATACCCCAATTCATTTCAATGACTCTGTCTGCAACCAGGATTTGTAAGATACTGGTAGGAATGAAAACAGACAGAGGCCCAGTCCACAATTGTCAAATGCTTATTCACTGGAACGTTCTGGCGTGCACAGTACAAAGACCTTCATTTTATAGTAACACACATACTTCCACACAAAACATTAGTTCTCATACGCCCACACTGTCCTGCTACCCAGCCGACATAGGGAGAGACCCTGGGTGGTTCTCAGTGCCGAGACCCTGGGAAGTCCTCAGTGCCGAGACCCTGGGTGGTTCTCAGTGCCGAGACTCTGGGTGGTTCTCAGTGCCGAGACCCTGGGTGGTTCTCAGTGCCGAGACCCTGGGTGGTTCTCAGTGCAGAGACCCTGGGTGGTTCTCAGTGCAGAGACCCTGGGAAGCTCTCTGCCGAGACCCTGAGAAGTCCTCAGTGCCAAGACCCTGGGTGGTTCTCAGTGCCGAGACCCTGGGAAGCTCTCTGCCGAGACCCTGGGAAGTCCTCAGTACCAAGACCCTGGGTGGTTCTCAGTGCCGAGACCCTGGGAAGCTCTCTGCCGAGACCCTGGGAAGCTCTCTGCCGAGACCCTGGGAAGTCTTCAGTGCCCCAGCCAAGGTCGGCCCCGAATCTTGCTCAGACAGTCCGTTATCAAGACACTAGATATATTGTCACCAAAACATTAATTCTGACTGCGAACTACACTCTCAGATATAATTCTACTGACTAAATCACACAAGGCATTAAAATAGTCTAATGATTCTAATCAATTTCATACTATCGTATGGTTTCAGAGTTATGGTCTCAGAGGGTAATATTCTAATCGTTCTACTCATATAATTCCATTAACAATCATTTCAAAAGGCTAATTGATCATTAGAAAACCCTTTTGCAATTTTGTTAGCACAGCTGAAAACTGTTGTCCTGATTAAAGAAGCAATAAAACTGGCCTTCTTCTCTGTCCTTCTTTAGACGACTTGAGTATCTGGAGCATCAGCATTTATGGGTTCGATTACAGGCTCAAAATGTCCATAAACAAAGACCTTTCTTCTGAAACTCGTCAGTCTATTCATGTTCTGAGAAATGAAGGCTATTCCATGCAAGAAATTGCCAAGAAACTGAAGATCTCGTACAACGCTGTGTACTACTTCCTTCACAGAACAGCGCGAACTGGCTCTAACCAGAATAGAAAGAGGAGTGGGAAGCCCCGGTGCACAACTGAGCAAACGGACAAGTACATTAGTGTCTAGTTTGAGAAACAGACGCCTCTCACACGTCCTCAACTGGCAGCTTCATGAAATAGTACCCGCAAAAAAAACACCAGTCTCACCAGTCAACAGTGAAGATGTATTTTCCCTGTCCGTATAGACGTGTAGTCTTGTCTATGGCTCTAGGACCATCCCATAAATCAAATCAAATCAAATCAAATTTTATTTGTCACATACACATGGTTAGCAGATGTTAATGCGAGTGTAGCGAAATGCTTGTGCTTCTAGTTCCGACAATGCAGTGATAACCAACAAGTAATCTAACTAACAATTCCAAAACTACTGTCTTATACACAGTGTAAGGGGATAAGGAACATGTACATAAGGATATATGAATGAGTGATGGTACAGAGCAGCATACAGTAGATGGTATCGAGTACAGTATATACATATGAGATGAGTGTGTAGACAAAGTAAACAAAGTGGCATAGTTAAAGTGGCTAGTGATACATGTGTTACATAAGGATGCAGTAGATGATGTAGAGTACAGTATATACATATGAGATGAGTGTGTAGACAAAGTAAACAAAGTGGCATAGTTAAAGTGGCTAGTGATACATGTATTACATAAAGATGCAGTAGATGATATAGAGTACAGTATATACATATGCATATGAGATGAATAATGTAGGGTAAGTAACATTATATCAGGTAGCATTGTTTAAAGTGGCTAGTGATTAGCCTTTTCCCTCAGTGACAGAGACGTCTAACACTATAGAGACTGTGTGCTGGGACACATCCACTGTCCCATGGGCTGGGTGATGGTGTAATACGTGAAGATGCTGTACTCTACCTCAACTTTTATCATGACGGCTCCTTATTAAATAATATAACTCTTATCATAACACCAGTCTCCTTATTAAATAATATAACTCTTATCATAACACCAGTCCCGTGATGTCTCCTTATTAAATAATATAACTCTTATCATAACACCAGTCTCCTTATTAAATAATATAACTCTTATCATAACATCAGTCTCCTTATTAAATAATATAACTTTTATCATAACATCAGGCTCCTTATTAAATAACTCTTATCATAACATCAGTCTCCTTATTAAATAATATATAGTTATTAATTAGACACGGAGGAAGGAGAAATCCTCTTGGCTCCCCCCGACACGGCTGCTATAGCAGGACATCACCACTAGATGGCGGTGTAGTATTTCACTGGATGAAAGTGAACCAGGATCGACACGTTGAATAACCAGGGGATCGTCTGACCAACGATATACAACTTAGGATCAATGCCAACTGAATGTAGGATGGTGAAACCCATTTAAAAAGCCTTAGGTGAACCATATGCGTTTGCTTTGGGCATATGAGTCAAATATATATATATATATATACTGAACAAAACATAGAAACGCAACATGATCCCATGTTTCATGAACTGAATTTAAACGTCCCAGAATTCGTCTATAAGCACAAAAAAACGTTATTTATTTATTTGTATTTATAAATGTATGCACTGATTTGTTTACATCCCTGTTAGTGAGCATTTCTCCTTTGTCAAGATCATCCATCCACCTGACAGCTGTGGTATATCAATACGTTGATTAAACAGCATGATCATTACACAGGTGCACCTCGTGCTGGGGACAATAAAAGGCCACTCTATAAAAAATGTGCAGATTTGTCACAAAACACAATGCCACAGATGCCTCAAGTTTTGAGGGGGCATGCAGTTGGCATGCTGACTGCAGGAATGTCCACCAGAGCTGTTGCCAGATCAATTTTATGTTAATTTCTCTACCATAAGCCGCCTCCAACATAACTTTAGAGAATTTGGCAGTACGCCCAACCGGCCTCACAACCACGTGTAACCACGCCGGTCCAGGACCTCCACATCCAGCTTCTTCACCTGAGGGATCATCTGAGACCAGCCACCAGCACAGCTGGTGAAACTGAGGAGTATTTCTGTCTGTAATAAAGCCCTTTTGTGGGAAAAAATGAATTCTGATTGGCTGGGCCTGACTCCCAAGTGGGTGGGCCTATGCCCTCCAAGGCCCACCCATGGCTGTGCCCCTGCCCACACATGTGAAATCCATAGATTAGGACCTAATGAATTTATTTCAATTGACTGATTTTCTTAAATGAAAATCGTTGAAATTGATGCATGTTTGGGCTATGTATTTTTTGTTCAGTGTACATGACATTTACTTTCCACGCCCCACTCTGGACCGAACCAGACCTCGGTGTTATTCTGAACAGAACTCCTCACTCTGGACCGAACCAGACCTCGGTGTTATTCTGAACAGAACTCCTCACTCTGGACCGAACCAGACCTCGGTGTTATTCTGAACAGAACTCCTCACTCTGGACCGAACCAGACCTCTGGACTGAACCAGACCTCGGTGTTATTCTGAACAGAACTCCTCACTCTGGACTGAACCAGACCTCGGTGTTATTCTGAACAGAACTCCCCACTCTGGACCGAACCAGACCTCGGTGTTATTCTGAACAGAACTCCCCACTCTGGACCGAACCAGACCTCGGTGTTATTCTGAACAGAACTCCTCACTCTGGACCGAACCAGACCTCGGTGTTATTCTGAACAGAACTCCTCACTCTGGACCGAACCAGACCTCTGGACTGAACCAGACCTCGGTGTTATTCTGAACAGAACTCCTCACTCTGGACTGAACCAGACCTCGGTGTTATTCTGAACAGAACTCCCCACTCTGGACCGAACCAGACCTCGGTGTTATTCTGAACAGAACTCCCCACTCTGGACCGAACCAGACCTCGGTGTTATTCTGAACAGAACTCCCCACTCTGGACCGAACCAGACCTCGGTGTTATTCTGAACAGAACTCCCCACTCTGGACCGAACCAGACCTCTGGACTGAACCAGACCTCTGTGTTATTCTGAACAGAACTCCTCACTCTGGACTGAACCAGACCTCGGTGTTATTCTGAACAGAACTCCTCACTCTGGACTGAACCAGACCTCGGTGTTATTCTGAACAGAACTCCTCACTCTGGACTGAACCAGACCTCGGTGTTATTCTGAACAGAACTCCCCACTCTGGACCGAACCAGACCTCGGTGTTATTCTGAACAGAACTCCTCACTCTGGACCGAACCAGACCTCGGTGTTATTCTGAACAGAACTCCTCACTCTGGACTGAACCAGACCTCGGTGTTATTCTGAACAGAACTCCTCACTCTGGACTGAACCAGACCTCGGTGTTATTCTGAACAGAACTCCCCACTCTGGACTGAACCAGACCTCGGTGTTATTCTGAACAGAACTCCTCACTCTGGACCGAACCAGACCTCGGTGTTATTCTGAACAGAACTCCCCACTCTGGACCGAACCAGACCTCGGTGTTATTCTGAACAGAACTCCCCACTCTGGACTGAACCAGACCTCGGTGTTATTCTGAACAGAACTCCCCACTCTGGACTGAACCAGACCTCGGTGTTATTCTGAACAGAACTCCTCACTCTGGACCGAACCAGACCTCGGTGTTATTCTGAACAGAACTCCCCACTCTGGACTGAACCAGACCTCGGTGTTATTCTGAACAGAACTCCTCACTCTGGACCGAACCAGACCTCTGTGTTATTCTGAACAGAACTCCCCACTCTGGACCGAACCAGACCTCGGTGTTATTCTGAACAGAACTCCCCACTCTGGACTGAACCAGACCTCTGTGTTATTCTGAACAGAACTCCCCACTCTGGACTGAACCAGACCTCTGTGTTATTCTGAACAGAACTCCCCATTCTGGACTGAACCAGACCTCGGTGTTATTCTGAACAGAACTCCCCACTCTGGACTGAACCAGACCTCGTTGTTATTCTGAACAGAACTCCCCACTCTGGACTGAACCAGACCTCGGTGTTATTCTGAACAGAACTCCCCACTCTGGACTGAACCAGACCTCTGTGTTATTCTGAACAGAACTCCCCACTCTGGACTGAACCAGACCTCGGTGTTATTCTGAACAGAACTCCTCACTCTGGACTGAACCAGACCTCGGTGTTATTCTGAACAGAACTCCTCACTCTGGACTGAACCAGACCTCGGTGTTATTCTGAACAGAACTCCCCACTCTGGACCGAACCAGACCTCGGTGTTATTCTGAACAGAACTCCCCACTCTGGACCGAACCAGACCTCGGTGTTATTCTGAACAGAACTCCCCACTCTGGACCGAACCAGACCTCGGTGTTATTCTGAACAGAACTCCCCACTCTGGACCGAACCAGACCTCTGGACTGAACCAGACCTCTGTGTTATTCTGAACAGAACTCCTCACTCTGGACTGAACCAGACCTCGGTGTTATTCTGAACAGAACTCCTCACTCTGGACTGAACCAGACCTCGGTGTTATTCTGAACAGAACTCCTCACTCTGGACTGAACCAGACCTCGGTGTTATTCTGAACAGAACTCCCCACTCTGGACCGAACCAGACCTCGGTGTTATTCTGAACAGAACTCCTCACTCTGGACTGAACCAGACCTCGGTGTTATTCTGAACAGAACTCCTCACTCTGGACTGAACCAGACCTCGGTGTTATTCTGAACAGAACTCCTCACTCTGGACTGAACCAGACCTCGGTGTTATTCTGAACAGAACTCCCCACTCTGGACTGAACCAGACCTCGGTGTTATTCTGAACAGAACTCCTCACTCTGGACCGAACCAGACCTCGGTGTTATTCTGAACAGAACTCCCCACTCTGGACCGAACCAGACCTCGGTGTTATTCTGAACAGAACTCCCCACTCTGGACTGAACCAGACCTCGGTGTTATTCTGAACAGAACTCCCCACTCTGGACTGAACCAGACTTCGGTGT
Organism: Oncorhynchus gorbuscha; assembly: GCF_021184085.1. Classification (NCBI taxonomy): domain Eukaryota; kingdom Metazoa; phylum Chordata; class Actinopteri; order Salmoniformes; family Salmonidae; genus Oncorhynchus; species Oncorhynchus gorbuscha. Next base: position 17,062 of record NW_025747650.1, read on the forward strand.
TATTCTGAACAGAACTCCTCACTCTGGACCGAACCAGACCTCGGTGTTATTCTGAACAGAACTCCCCACTCTGGACTGAACCAGACCTCGGTGTTATTCTGAACAGAACTCCTCACTCTGGACCGAACCAGACCTCTGTGTTATTCTGAACAGAACTCCCCACTCTGGACCGAACCAGACCTCGGTGTTATTCTGAACAGAACTCCTCACTCTGGACTGAATCAGACCTCGGTGTTATTCTGAACAGAACTCCCCACTCTGGACTGAACCAGACCTCGGTGTTATTCTGAACAGAACTCCCCACTCTGGACTGAACCAGACCTCGGTGTTATTCTGAACAGAACTCCTCACTCTGGACTGAACCAGACCTCGGTGTTATTCTGAACAGAACTCCTCACTCTGGACTGAACCAGACCTCGGTGTTATTCTGAACAGAACTCCCCACTCTGGACTGAACCAGACCTCGGTGTTATTCTGAACAGAACTCCTCACTCTGGACTGAACCAGACCTCGGTGTTATTCTGAACATAACTCCCCACTCTGGACCGAACCAGACCTCGGTGTTATTCTGAACAGAACTCCTCACTCTGGACCGAACCAGACCTCGGTGTTATTCTGAACAGAACTCCCCACTCTGGACCGAACCAGACCTCGGTGTTATTCTGAACAGAACTCCTCACTCTGGACCGAACCAGACCTCGGTGTTATTCTGAACAGAACTCCCCACTCTGGACTGAACCAGACCTCGGTGTTATTCTGAACAGAACTCCCCACTCTGGACTGAACCAGACCTCTGTGTTATTCTGAACAGAACTCCCCACTCTGGACTGAACCAGACCTCTGTGTTATTCTGAACAGAACTCCCCATTCTGGACTGAACCAGACCTCGGTGTTATTCTGAACAGAACTCCCCACTCTGGACTGAACCAGACCTCGTTGTTATTCTGAACAGAACTCCCCACTCTGGACTGAACCAGACCTCGGTGTTATTCTGAACAGAACTCCCCACTCTGGACTGAACCAGACCTCTGTGTTATTCTGAACAGAACTCCCCACTCTGGACTGAACCAGACCTCGGTGTTATTCTGAACAGAACTCCTCACTCTGGACTGAACCAGACCTCGGTGTTATTCTGAACAGAACTCCTCACTCTGGACTGAACCAGACCTCGGTGTTATTCTGAACAGAACTCCTCACTCTGGACTGAACCAGACCTCGGTGTTATTCTGAACAGAACTCCTCACTCTGGACTGAACCAGACCTTCGGTGTTATTCTGAACAGAACTCCTCACTCTGGACTGAACCAGACCTCGGTGTTATTCTGAACAGAACTCCTCACTCTGGACTGAACCAGACCTCGGTGTTATTCTGAACAGAACTCCTCACTCCGGACTGAACCAGACCTCGGTGTTATTCTGAACAGAACTCCTCACTCCGGACTGAACCAGACCTCGGTGTTATTCTGAACAGAACTCCTCACTCCGGACTGAACCAGACCTCGGTGTTATTCTGAACAGAACTCCTCACTCTGGACTGAACCAGACCTCGGTGTTATTCTGAACAGAACTCCTCACTCTGGACTGAACCTGACCTCTGGACTGAACCAGACCTCGGTGTTATTCTGAACAGAACTCCTCACTCTGGACTGAACCTGACCTCTGGACTGAACCAGACCTCTGTGTTATTCTGAACAGAACGCCAGGCCTATCAGTCACGGACCAGGTTTCAGCTGAGTGGTGATGAATGAATGCACTATATAGGGAATAGGGCCCTGGTCTAAAGTAGTGCTCTATATAGGGAATAGGGCTCTGGTCTATAGTAGTGCACTATATAGGGAATAGGGCTCTGGTCTATAGTAGTGCACTATATAGGGAATAGGGCTCTGGTCTATAGTAGTGCACTATATAGGGAATAGGGCTCTGGTCTATAGTAGTGCACTATATAGGGAATAGGGCCCTGGTCTATAGTAGTGCACTATATAGGGAATAGGGCTCTGGTCTATAGTAGTGCACTATATAGGGAATAGGGCCCTGGTCTATAGTAGTGTACTATATAGGGAATAGGGCTCTGGTCTATAGTAGTGTACTATATAGGGAATAGGGCTCTGGTCTATAGTAGTGCACTATGTAGGGAATAGTGTGCCATTTGAGACGTAGACTGTGTCTCTGTGTGTTTACATGGTTGTCAAGGTAACACTACCCAGGTCCCTGTGTCGAGGCCAGCACCTGGCAAACAGCCTCCTCTCCTCTAACTGTCCCAGTACCTGGACACAGCCTCCTCTCCTGTACCTGTCCCAGCACCTGGCCACAGACTCCTCTCCTCTAACTGTCCCAGTACCTGGACACAGACTCCTCTCCTGTACCTGTCCCAGCACCTGGCAAACAGCCTCCTCTCCTGTACCTGTCCCAGCACCTGGCCACAGACTCCTCTCCTGTACCTGTCCCAGCACCTGGCCACAGATTCTTCTCCTGTACCTGTCCCAGTACCTCGCAAACAGCCTCCTCTCCTCTAACTGTCCCAGTACCTGGACACAGACTCCTCTCCTGTACCTGTCCCAGCACCTGGCCACAGGCTCCTCTCCTGTACCTGTCCCAGCACCTCGCAAACAGCCTCCTCTCCTGTACCTGTCCCAGCACCTGGCCACAGACTCCTCTCCTGTGACTGTCCCAGATCATGTTTGTTTATCACGGATGTAAACATACAGGAGCATGGGTTGTGTAAGGCAGACAGGAGGAGGAGGAGAGGGGAGAGAGAGAGAGAGAGGAGAGAGAGAGAGAGAGAGAGAGAGAGAGAGAGAGAGAGAGAGAGAGAGAGAGAGAGAGAGAGAGAGAGAGAGAGAGAGAGAGAGAAGGGCAGTCACATGCTAGGCTGCTGGGGTGTTGCTAAAGAGTGGGGTCTATATTTAAACAGGAATGTACACAGAGCCAGAGACCTCATGGAAAGAGACCATAACAATAAACACAGAACAGTTTCTCTACAAACAGCCCCTCCTTCACTTATAGAGAACCACCAGCGAGAGGGAGGGAGAGAGAGAGAGAGAGAGAGAGAGAGAGAGAGAGAGAGAGAGAGAGAGAGAGAGAGAGAGAGAGAGAGAGAGAGAGAGAGAGAGAGAGAGAGAGAGAGAGAGAGAGAGAGAGAGAGAGAGAGAAAGAGAGAGACAGAGAGAGAGAGAGAGAGAGAGAGAGAGAGAGAGAGAGAGAGAGAGAGAGAGAGAGAGAGAGAAAGAGAGAGAGAGAGAGAGAGAGAGAGAGAGAGAGAGAGAGAGAGAGAGAGAGAGAGAGAGAGAGGGGGGGGCGAGAGAGAGAGAGATGACTGGGTGAATGTTGCTGATAGCAGAGCTGAGTGAAAGGACACCTACATCAGACGCATTAGAAGACTGAGACAAGGTAAGGAGGGAAGGAAGGTGTGTCGTACTGAAGGTGTAGAGGTTGACCTGCTGAATGTAGCTGCCTGTAAACATGGATAATGATCAACATTTACCCATAAATCAGATGAAAAAACAACCAGAGTTATTCTAACATGATGTTGAATGGTGAACGATCCAGTGTAGTAATCTGACTAGCTGCTGATTGATTCATCAACCTGCTTTCAATGTCTTAGGTTAGGAGAAAACGATAACAAGTTGATATCAACCGTAGTAATCTGTGTTTGAATAATGTACTGTACTGTAACTATTATATCAAGCTAATGATTTCTCATTTAAAACAGTTAACTCGTTGATTTGCGGAGCGCTTGTTGACCCACATTCTGCTATAGGTCAGGTTGAGGTTGTTACCATGGACACTTGACACGTTTGCCCGTGTGTAAACAGTCATATCAAACTAATAGAAATAATATTGTCACGGGCTATTGAAGGATGAGGAACAAGGTGCAGCGTGGTTTCTTTATTTTAAACAAAATTACGCCAAACAAACATACCCCCCCAAAGGTGCGGACTCCGGCCGCAAAACCTAAACCTATAGGGGAGGGTCTGGGTGGGCATCTATCTGTGATGGCGGCTCTGGTGCGGGACGTGGACCCTGCTCCACCTCAGGCTTGGCCGCCGACCCCGGACTGGTCCCCCCCGCAGCGGGCCCCGGACTGGGCACCCTCGCAGCGGGCCCCAGACTGGGCACCCTCGCAGCGGGCCCCGGACTGGGCACCCTCGCAGCGGGCCCCAGACTGGGCACCCTCGCAGCGGGCCCCGGACTGGGCACCCTCGCAGCGGGCCCCGGACAGGAGGGCGACTCTGGCAGCTCAGGACAGGAGCTAGTCTATAAAACTATAGACTATACCTACAGACTGTGACTATAGACTGACTACAGACTATATGACTACAGACTATATAACTACAGACTATATAACTACAGACTATATAACTACAGACTATGACTACAGACTATATAACTACAGACTATATGACTACAGACTATATAACTACAGACTATATACATTTACATTTACATTTAAGTCATTTAGCAGACGCTATATAACTACAGACTATGACTACAGACTATATAACTACAGATTATATAACTACAGACTATATAACTACAGACTATATGACTACAGACTATATGGACTATATGACTACAGACTATATGGACTATATAACTACAGACTATGACTACAGACTATATAACTACAGACTATATGGACTACAGACTATATAACTATAGACTATACCTACAGACTGTGACTATAGACTGACTACAGACTATGAGACTACAGACTATATGACTACAGACTATATAACTACAGACTATATAACTACAGACTATATGACTACAGACTATATAACTACCGACTATATAACTACAGACTATATAACTACAGACTATATAACTACAGACTATATAACTACAGACTATATAACTACAGACTATATAACTACATACTATATAACTACAGACTATATAACTACAGACTATATGACTACAGACTATATAACTACAGACTATATAACTACAGACTATATGACTACAGACTATATGGACTATATAACTACAGACTATATAACTACAGACTATATAACTACAGACTATATAACTACAGACTATATGACTACAGACTATATAACTACAGACTATATAACTACAGACTATATAACTACAGACTAGATAACTACAGACTATATAACTACAGACTATATAACTACAGACTATATAACTACAGACTATATAACTACAGACTATATGGACTATATAACTACAGACTATATGACTACAGACTATATAACTACAGACTATATAACTACAGACTATATAACTACAGACTATATAACTACAGACTATATAACTACAGACTATATCTTCAGACTGCAGAAAAATCACCATAGCGGTATTGTTGGTGTGTCTTGATCCATGAGACTAAATGGAGAGGGTGTCTGACTCCAGGGTAATCAGACCATCCTAACCAATAACACGTTGTATTGTTGGTGTGTCTTGGTCCCTGAGACTAAATGGAGAGGGTGTCTGACTCCAGGGTAATCAGACCATCCTAACCAATAACACGATGTATTGTTGGTGTGTCTTGGTCCATGAGACTAAATGGAGAGGGTGTCTGACTCCAGGGTAATCAGACCATCCTAACCAATAACACGTTGTATTGTTGGTGTGTCTTGGTCCATGAGACTAAATGGAGAGGGTGTCTGACAGGGTAATCAGACCATCCTAACCCAGTGAGCTGATAACAGCTCTAGTGAATGTGTTGTGTCCCAATGCTGGTAGAGTCCAGGACGTGGTGCTCGACCCCAAGCTGGGTTATGACAGGACTACTATAATATGTTAATGTTGATCACGAGCCTCACGCTATCTGCGTTGGAAGTTCTCCGTGCAGAAAACAGCGTGCTACTGAAGATACAAATTTTAAATGCAATTTGAGGTATTTATGATCGTGATGGAGTCGGAGGTGGGAAACACCTAAGCCTTGGATCCTACAGGAAATATGTGTGTGATTTGAGAAAACATTCAAATATTAGCGAAATAATTTTTGACCGAGGATTTGTAATCATTCATGTCACTGACTTATATATATATATATGCCATTTAGCAGACGCTTTTATCCAAAGCGACTTACAGTCATGTGTGCATACATTCTATGTATGGGTGGTCCCGGGGATCGAACCCACTACACTGGCGTTACAAGCGCCATGCTCTACCAACTGAACTACAGACTTGACCAAACTATACACACTCACCTCTACAGAGAAAAAAAATCCCCAAATAAAACCCAAATTGAATCCATTTCCTCCCAAATCAAACCATGTCCGTTTTTTTCCTCAGAATGGACCAATCAAAACCACACGTAGAGATGTTCCACTACAGGAACAAGGAACAGTCGTCCGACCTCCTACTGCAGCTGAACCGTCTGAGGCAGACCAGGATCCTTACCGACGTGCTCCTCTGTTCAGATAACACAGAGATCCCCTGCCACCGTAACATCCTGGCCTCCAGCAGTCCTTACTTCACGGCCATGTTCTGTCACCACTTCAGAGAGACCAACCAGGAGAAGGTGGATCTGAAGGTAGAGGCTTGTTTCACTTTTTTTTTTAAATAAGCAAAATGTTTTTTTTTTTTTTTTGTAAAACTAGACTAGTGTCCTGCCTCACTCTACTGAAACAGGAGAAGGCTTTTATATAAAGTGCTGTGTGGTTTCTGCCTGTCAACGAAAGGCGCTGTACAAATCAAATATAATCTTTCTCCCTATTATTATTAGTATTATTATTATTATTATTATTATTACTGTTATTATTGTTATTATTATTATTATTATTATTATTATTATTATTATTATTATTATTATTATTATTGTTATTATTATTATTGTTGTTGTTATTATTTTTATTATTATTATTTCTGTTATTATTATTATTATTATTATTATTATTATTATTGTTATTATTATTATTGTTATTATTATTATTACTGTTATTATTATTACTGTTATTATTATTATTATTATTATTGTTATTATTATTGTTGTTGTTATTATTATTATTATGGTTATTATTATTGTTATTATTATTATTATTATGGTTATTATTATTACTGTTATTATTACTATTATTATTATTGTTATTATTATTATTATTGTCATTGTTGTTATTATTATTATTATTGTTATTATTGTTATTATTATTGTTATTATTATTGTTGTTATTATTGTTGTTATTCTTATTCTTATTGTTGTTGCTATTATTGTTATTATTAGTATTATTGTCATTGTTATTATTATTATTGTTATTGTTATTATTATTATTATTATTATTAGTGTTATTATTGTTATTGTTGTTATTATTATTGTTATTGTTATTATGGTTGTTGTTATTATTATTGTTGTTATTATTACTATTATTATGGTTATTGCTATCGTTATTATTGTTGTTATTATTGTTATTATTATTGTTATTATTGTTGTTATTATTATTACTATTATTATGGTTATTGTTGAAGGGGATCACCTCCAGCATCCTGAGTGACATCGTCGACTACGTCTACACAGGGGTCATCACCATCACCATGGAGATAGTACTGCCCCTTATGCAGGCTTCCTCCATGCTCCAGTACACCAGGCTGTTCGAGGCCTGCTCCTCTTTCCTGCAGGTGACCACAGACGAATTAGCTTCCTGTGGCTTTAAACTCTGGCACTTTCACATTGATGTTGAAACTTTAATAGGATTAATCATGTGTGTTTTGTCCCTGGGGGAAAGACATTTACATTTTTTACATGTAATATATTTCAGGAGCAGCTGAGCCCAGACAACTGCCTCAGCATGAAGCGACTGGCAGAGATATTACACTGCAACAGCCTGAAGGAGAAGGTCAGTAGAATTGATTTAGTTTTAAGTATGTATTGTTGGTTCACTTGGCAGCCTAGGGGCCCTGGTGTAGTTAGTTCACTTGGCAGCCTAGGAGCCCTGGTGTAGTTAGTTCACTTGGCAGCCTAGGAGCCCTGGTGTAGTTAGTTGACCTGGCAGCCTAGGAACCCTGGTGTAGTTAGTTGACCTGGCAGCCTAGGGACCCTGGTGTAGTTAGTTCACTTGACAGCCTAGGGGCCCTGGTATAGTTAGTTCACTTGACAGCCTGGGGGCCCTGGTGTATTTAGTTCACTTGACAGCCTAGGGGCCCTGGTGTAGTTAGTTCACTTGGCAGCCTAGGGGCCCTGGTGTAGTTAGTTCACTTGACAGCCTAGGGGCCCTGGTGTAGTTAGTTCACTTGGCAGCCTAGGGGCCCTGGTTAAAAGTAGTGTACTAAAAGGAATTAGGGAAAAGGGTACTATTTCGGACTCAGCCCATGTGTATCGTCAATGGCATTCATTCATTCATTGACTGATTCCAGGCCAGGGAGATGGCAGTACAGAGCTTCTCTGACGTCTCTACCTCTGAGGACCTGTGTGAGCTCTCCTTACCTGAGCTGATGGGTTACCTGGAGGATGACTGGCTCTGTGCTGAGGAGGAGCAGGTAAGGTAATACTAAAAATAAATACCCAATCAACAACAACGGCCACTAAAAGCAGCAACGCATCATCAACAAAGTTAAAACTATCAATGGATGTTTAAGAACTAAGCGTTGAAATTAAAACAGCTTTTTTTTATTTTTTAAAACAGGTGTTCGAGACGTTACTGGCGTGGATCCACCACGACCCGTTCTCCCGGCGCGGCGCCATCTCCGACCTCTTCAGGAAGGTGCGTCTGCGCTACATCCACCCCACCTACCTGTTCCAATTCATCGCCAGCGACCCCCTCGTCCAGTCCTCCACCCTGTGCACCGAGGTCATCGAGTCCGTCCGACGCCTCATGTTCTCCATCACTACTAAGTGTGGGTCGGACCTCAAGCCCCTGTGGGTGACCCCGCGGCGTTTCACCTGCCGGGAGACCCTGGTTCTCGTTGGCGGCCGCAAGAACAACGAACAGACGTCCCGCGAAGCACTGCTGTTCGACGAGAGGACTCAGCGCTGGCAGTGGCTGGCCAAGCTGCCCTTGCGACTCTATAAGGCCTCCTACGTCTGTATCCACAGTATCCTGTATGTCCTGGGAGGCCTCACCATGAACACCAAGCACAGAGTGGTCAGCACCACTGTCTATACGTTGTCTCTAAAGACCAACCAGTGGAGGACAACTGAGCCCATGATCCAGCCTCGCTTCGCCCACCAGTCGGTCTCCTACCTGCACTTTATCTTCGTCCTGGGGGGCCTGGGGCCGGAGAAGCAGGTGTGCGACACGGTGCAAAGGTACAATAGTATGTTCAACCAATGGGAGGCTATGGTTCCCATGCCGACGGCTGTGCTACACCCGGCGGTTGCCGCTAACGATCAAAGAATCTACATGTTCGGGGGAGAAGACGCGATGCAGAACCCTGTCAGGATGATACAGGTAGGCAGAATGTCCTTCTGTTGAGGTTGCTGTTGTGTGGTGAACTTGAACACTTGAAGTCTCGGGGTGTTTAATTACTGAAGACTTGAAGTCTCGGGGTGTTTAATTACTGAAGACTTGAAGTCTCGGGGTGTTTAATTACTGAAGACTTGAAGTGGCGGGTGTTTAATTACTGAAGATTTGAAGTCTCGGGTGTTTATTACTGAAGATTTGAAGTCTTGGAGTTTGCTGTTAATCCTTGAAACTTTTTTGGGGGGACAAATCTGCACAGAAACACTAAACTCTTCTAAACCCATCCTCTTTCTCCAGGTGTATCACATTGGCAGGAATATGTGGTCTATGATGGAGACCAGGACAGTGAAGAACGTTTCTGCACCAGCAGCAGTCCTTGATGACAAGATCTACATTATCGGAGGTGAAGACTGGGTCTGTGGCTTTAGTCAGGGGGAAAAAAGGACAATCTAATGTTTCAATTAAATACAACTTTATTTGGTCTACTTAGGACTTTGAGAGCTTCGATATCTCTTCTGTCTTTTGTCAAGACAACTTTATCAGCAGCTCTGTCCCCCCTAACTGTCCCCTAACTGTCCCCTAACTGTCCCCCCTAACTGTCCCCTAACTGTCCCCCTTAACTGTCCCCTAACTGTCCCCCCTAACTGTCCCCTAACTGTCCCCCCTAACTGTCCCCTAACTGTCCCCTAACTGTCCCCCTAACTGTCCCCCCCCTATCTGTCGCCCTTAACTGTCCCCTAACTGTCCCTAACTGTCCCCCTAACTGTCTCCTAACTGTCCCCTAACTGTCCCCCCTAACTGTCCCCTAACTGCCCCCCTAACTGTCCCCTAACTGTCCCCCCTAACTGTCCCCTAACTGTCCCCCCTAACTGTCCCCCTAACTGTCCCCCCTAACTGTCCCCTAACTGTCCCCCCCTAATTGTCCCCCTAACTGTCCCCTAACTGCCCCCCTAACTGTCCCCTAACTGTCCCCCTAACTGTCCCCCTAACTGTCCCCTAACTGTCCCTAACTGTCCCCTAACTGTCCCCCTAACTGTCCCCTAACTGTCCCCTAACTGCCCCCCTAACTGTCCCTAACTGTCCCCCTAACTGTCCCCCCTAACTGTCCCTAACTGTCCCCTAACTGTCCCCTAACTGTCCCCCTAACTGTCCCCCTAACTGTACCCCTAACTGTCCCCCCCCTAACTGTCCCCCCCTAACTGTCCCCTAACTGCCCCCCATAACTGTCCCTAACTGTCCCCCTAACTGTCCCCCCTAACTGTCCCCTAACTGTCCCCTAACTGTCCCCCTAACTGTCCCCCTAACTGTCCCCTAACTGTCCCCCCTAACTGTACCCTAACTGTCCCCTAACTGTCTCCCCTAATGTCCTTTTTTTACAGGCTACACCAGAAGAATGATCGCGTACGACACCAAAGCCAACCGCTTTACGAAGTGTGAGAACCTGAAGCAGAGGAGGATGCATCACGCCGTCGCGGTGCTCGACGACAAACTGTATGTGACCGGAGGACGCTTCATCAACGGACACGACGTCATAGAGGACTCCGACAGCTTCGAGTGCTACGACCCGAAGACTGACGCGTGGACGACGAAGGGGACGTTGCCGTACAGGCTGTTTGACCACGGTTCTCTGTCCCTGGTGTGTGTCTCCAACAAATCCAAGCCTCCCTGAGTGTGTATTGTGGATGTGTGTGTCCCCCCCCCTTCAGATGATACACTGCCCGACCAAGCAAAAAAAGACATTAACTGCTCATAGCGTGGAACTGAGAAAAATACCTTTAATTTACCTTGGTGTCACAGTATCTTCATGCAGTTACTGGCTAACATGACCCCCCATTGTCTCCTGAACACAATACAACCGAGGCAGGATACTTGTCCACATGATTAAGAATGTATTTAATGAAGCAAAACATGACATGAACTAATTTTGGACCAAATGAGCAGTTATTGCCTTTTTGCATGGTAGGGCAATACTGTCTATGCATATGTTGCTGCTCGGATGTGACGCTGACCGACACAGATGTTGCAAAGAACATCTCTGATGTCATTTCCTGTCCCGCAAATTCCCTCAATGGGTGACACTTTCTCCAGCAGCGAATCTTAAATCAAATGAGATATTTTTATGTTTTTATCGATTTTATCGTGTGGAACTGAAGCCCTGGGCAGTTAATTGTTGTGTGGAACTGAAGCCCTGGGCAGTTATGTGGAACTGAAGCCCTGGGCAGTTAATTGTTGTGTGGAACTGAAGCCCTGGGCAGTTAATTGTTGTGTGGAACTGAAGCCCTGGGCAGTTAATTGTTGTGTGGAACTGAAGCCTATGGGTGTATACAAGTCCTGTAGACTATATGAAGACGACACTACATGATGACCAACTGTTTAGTCACCAGTCCAAACACACGTTACCAACAGACCGGATGACGTTACTGCCCACTGGGGGAAAAAAATGGTTGCAACAGTGTTGTTTCTACGTCATTTCAACCCCAAAAGAAATTCAACCTTGATAACGTTGAATCAATGTAGAAAACTGGTTCTGTTTTCACACAACTTATTAGCATAAATCCAACGATATGGTGAAATGTTTTGTTGATTTCACGTTGATTTCACGTTGATTTCACGTCAGTTTAACATCTGAAACCAAATCAAAACTAGACGTTTGAACTGATGTCTGTCCCCAGTGGGTAGGGTCCAGAGTTTTCTCTGGGCACATCTTCGAGTAAAACTCCAGTCACTACTCATCACTGCACAATTAACAAACCCTACGGTAGGCCAAACATGATGTGAGACAGTCGTCTCTGGTAACAGACTGTAGCTAGCCAGCGCACGCAAGATTTGGTTCTGGGTTCCGAGACTAATGAGGCAGCAAGGACGTTCCCTGTGTTATACTGAGCATCATCACAAACCCAGGGTCGTGTGCCAACATGATTCAGTGACTGTTGTTTGAGAACACTGTATACTGAGTGTACAAAACATTAGGAACACTTTATACTGAGCGTACAAAATATTAGGAACACTTTATACTGAGCGTACAAAACATTAGGAACACTTTATACTGAGCGTGCAAAACATTAGGAACACTTTATACTGAGCGTACAAAACATTAGGAACACTTTATACTGAGCGTACAAAACATTAGGAACACTTTATACTGAATGTGCAAAACATTAGGAACACTTTATACTGAGTGTGCAAAACATTAGGAATTCTTTATACTGAGCATTCATAACATTAGGAACACTATGATGAGCGTACAAAACATTAAGAGTTTCGTCAGACCATGGATTCTACAAGGTGTAGAAAGCATTCCACAGGGCTGCTGGCCCATGTTGACTCCACTGCTTCCTACAGTTGTGTCAAGTTGTCTGGATGTCCTTTGGGTGGTGGACCATTCTTGATACACACGGGAAACTGTTGAGCGTGAAAAACCCAGCAGCTTTGCAGTTCTTGACACAAACTAGTGCGTCTGGCATCTACTACCAAACCTCGCTCTTAAATCTTCTCTCTTGCCCGTTCACCCTCTGAATGGCACAGATACACAATTCATGTCTCAATTGTCTCAAGACTTAAATCCTTCTTTACCCTGTCTCCTCCCCTTCATCTACACTGATTGAAGTGGATTTAACAGGTGACATCAATAAGGGATCATATCTTTCACCTGGATTCACCTGGTCAGTCTATGTTTACGGAAAGAGCAGGTGTTCTTAATGTTTTGTTCGCTCAGTGTGTATTTATAAATAGCGTTCCCCTGAGGCGACGTGGATGGAACTAGTCATATTTCAGTGAGAGTTTTTAACCAAGTCAACGGACATGAGATTTAACAATACCATATGCACATTGTAAGAATGCCGTCATAGTTATATTTGAAGAGTGAGAGGGTTCAGTCTGTTTTATGCGTTTCTTCTTCGTTTCTTCCACACTGTGTGTGGTGACATCGTACAAATGGTTTGCCGACAGATCTATCGCCTCATATAAGTTTTTTTTTAAAATTTGGAGTGATATTAATTTTCGTGTTTGTTTTTGTAATGTTGTTTATTAATAAAAAAAAATAATAAAATGTTATCACAATGACTGTGACAGTCAATTTTGTTTAAAATTCTTCGGTACTCCTCTCTGTATAAAGAGGTTTCAGTCTCACTGTGAGGTCTCAGTCTCACTGTGAGGTCTCAGTCTCACTGTGAGGTCTCAGTCTCACTGTGAGGTCTCAGTCCCACTGTGAGGTCTCAGTCCCACTGTGAGGTCTCAGTCTCAATGTGAGGTCTCAGTCTCAATGTGAGGTCTCAGTCTCACTGTGAGATTTCAGTCTCACTGTGAGGTCTCAGTCTCAATGTGAGGTCTCAGTCTCACTGTGAGGTCTCAGTCTCAATGTGAGGTCTCAGTCTCACTGTGAGGTCTCAGTCTCACTGTGAGGTCTCAGTTACACTGTGAAGTCTCAGTCTCACTGTGAGGTCTCAGTCTCACTGTGAGGTCTCAGTCTCACTGTGAGGTCTCAGTCTCACTGTGAGGTCTCAGTCTCACTGTGAGGTCTCAGTCCCACTGTGAGGTCTCAGTCCCACTGTGAGGTCTCAGTCTCAATGTGAGGTCTCAGTCCCACTGTGAGGTCTCAGTCCCACTGTGAGGTCTCAGTCCCACTGTGAGGTCTCAGTCTCAATGTGAGGTCTCAGTCCCACTGTGAGGTCTCAGTCCCACTGTGAGGTCTCAGTCCCACTGTGAGGGTCTCAGTCCCACTGTGAGGGTCTCAGTCCCACTGTGAGGTCTCAGTCTCAATGTGAGGTCTCAGTCCCACTGTGAGGTCTCAGTCCCACTGTGAGGTCTCAGTCTCAATTTGAGGTCTCAGACTCACTGTGAGGTCCCAGTCCCACTGTGAGGTCTCAGTCTCAATGTGAGGTCTCAGTCCCACTGTGAGGTCTCAGTCTCACTGTGATGTCTCAGTCTCACTGTGAGGTCTCAGTCTCAATGTGAGGTCTCAGTCCCACTGTGAGGTCTCAGTCTCACTGTGAGGTCTCAGTCTCACTGTGAGGACCAGCGTGGCCAGTGAGACCAGCTGAACTGGGGTCATAGACTTTACATGCGAGATAGATGGGCTGCTCAGATTCCATCTGTTCTCTAGACACGAAGAAGCATCTCTTACGACAGAGGAGGAGAGGACAGCATATAGTATTTCCGATTTCAACATTTAAATAAACATCCCAATAAATCCCTTACAGTACATCACACTCCATCTCATGTTCCACAACACATAGCATTTCATATCCCCTGTAATACGACACCGTACTCTCGCTTCATTGATTCATTATCGATTTAATAATAATCGAAACATCATGACCCCGTCTCTGCCAACACTCCTTTCTGAGCCACTTCAATGTCTCTGTGCTGAGTAAATGACAGTCTCGTGACAGCCCAACCGTCTATGCTGAGTAAATGACAGTCTCGTGACAGCCCAACCGTCTGTGCTGAGTAAATGACAGTCTCGTGACAGCCCAACCGTCTATGCTGAGTAAATGACAGTCTCGTGACAGCCCAACGGCTATGCTGAGTAAATGACAGTCTCGTGACAGCCCAACCGTCTATGCTGAGTAAATGACAGTCTCGTGACAGCCCAACCGTCTATGCTGAGTAAATGACAGTCTCGTGACAGCCCAACGGCTATGCTGAGTAAATGACAGTCTCGTGACAGCCCAACCGTCTATGCTGAGTAAATGACAGTCTCGTGACAGCCCAACCGTCTATGCTGAGTAAATGACAGTCTCGTGACAGCCCAACCGTCTGTGCTGAGTGAATGACAGTCTCGTGACAGCCCAACGGCTATGCTGAGTAAATGACAGTCTCGTGACAGCTCAACGGCTATGCTGAGTAAATGACAGTCTCGTGACAGCCCAACCGTCTGTGCTGAGTAAATGACAGTCTCGTGACAGCCCAACCGTCTATGCTGAGTAAATGACAGTCTCGTGACAGCCCAACCGTCTGTGCTGAGTAAATGTCAGTCTCGTGACAGCCCAACCATCTGTGCTGAGTAAATGTCAGTCTCGTGACAGCCCAACCGTCTATGCTGAGTAAATGACAGTCTCGTGACAGCCCAACCGTCTGTGCTGAGTAAATGACAGTCTCGTGACAGCCCAACCGTCTATGCTGAGTAAATGACAGTCTCGTGACAGCCCAACCATCTGTGCTGAGTGAAGGTCAGTCTCGTGACAGCCCAACGGCTATGCTGAGTAAATGACAGTCTTGTGACAGCCCAACGGCTATGCTGAGTAAATGACAGTCTCGTGACAGCCCAACCGCCTATGCTGAGTAAATGACAGTCTCGTGACAGCCCAACCGTCTGTGCTGAGTAAATGACAGTCTCGTGACAGCCCAACGTCTATGCTGAGTAAATGACAGTCTCGTGACAGCCCAACCGTCTATGCTGAGTAAATGACAGTCTCGTGACAGCCCAACCGTCTATGCTGAGTAAATGACAGTCTCGTGACAGCCCAACCGTCTATGCTGAGTAAATGACAGTCTCGTGACAGCCCAACCGTCTATGCTGAGTAAATGACAGTCTCGTGACAGCCCAACCGTCTGTGCTGAGTAAATGACAGTCTCGTGACAGCCCAACCGTCTGTGCAGAGTAAATGACAGTTTCGTGACAGCCCAACCGTCTGTGCTGAGTAAATGACAGTCTCGTGACAGCCCAACGGCTATGCTGAGTAAATGACAGTCTCGTGACAGCCCAATGTCTATGCTGAGTAAATGTCAGTCTCGTAACAGCCCAACCGTCTATGCTGAGTAAATGACAGTCTCGTGACAGCCCAACCGTCTATGCTGAGTAAATGACAGTCTCGTGACAGCCCAACGGCTATGCTGAGTAAATGACAGTCTCGTGACAGCCCAACGGCTATGCTGAGTAAATGACAGTCTCGTGACAGCCCAACCGTCTATGCTGAGTAAATGACAGTCTCGTGACAGCCCAACCATCTATGCTTAGTAAATGTCAGTCTCGTAACAGCCCAACCATCTATGCTGAGTAAATGACAGTCTCGTGACAGCCCAACAGTCTATGCTGAGTAAATGACAGTCTCGTGAAAGCCCAAACGTCTATGCTGAGTAAATGACAGTCTCGTGACAGCCCAACCGTCTGTGCTGAGTAAATGACAGTCTCGTGACAGCCCAACCGTCTGTGCTGAGTAAATGACAGTCTCGTGACAGCCCAACCGTCTATGCTGAGTAAATGACAGTCTCGTGACAGCCCAACCGTCTGTGCTGAGTAAATGACAGTCTCGTGACAGCCCAACGGCTATGCTGAGTAAATGACAGTCTCGTGACAGCCCAACCGTCTATGCTGAGTAAATGACAGTCTCGTGACAGCCCAACCGTCTATGCTGAGTAAATGACAGTCTCGTGACAGCCCAACCGTCTATGCTGAGTAAATGTCAGTCTCGTGACAGCCCAACCGTCTATACTGAGTAAATGACAGTCTCGTGACAGCCCAACCGTCTATGCTGAGTAAATGACAGTCTCGTGACAGCCCAACCGTCTGTGCTGAGTAAATGACAGTCTCGTGACAGCCCAACCGTCTGTGCTGAGTAAATGACAGTCTCGTGACAGCCCAACCGTCTGTGCTGAGTAAATGACAGTCTCGTGACAGCCCAACCGTCTGTGCTGAGTAAATGACAGTCTCGTGACAGCCCAACCGTCTGTGCTGAGTAAATGACAGTCTCGTGACAGCCCAACCGTCTGTGCTGAGTAAATGACAGTCTCGTGACAGCCCAACCGTCTATGCTGAGTAAATGACAGTCTCGTGACAGCCCAACGGCTATGCTGAGTGAATGACAGTCTCGTGACAGCCCAACGTCTATGCTGAGTAAATGACAGTCTCGTGACAGCCCAACCGTCTATGCTGAGTGAATGACAGTCTCGTGACAGCCCAACCGTCTATGCTGAGTAAATGTCAGTCTCGTGACAGCCCAACGTCTATGCTGAGTAAATGACAGTCTCTTGACAGCCCAACGTCTATGCTGAGTAAATGACAGTCTCATGACAGCCCAACCGTCTGTGTTGAGTAAATGACAGTCTCGTGACAGCCCAACGTCTATGCTGAGTAAATGACAGTCTCGTGACAGCCCAACCGTCTGTGCTGAGTGAATGACAGTCTTGTGACAGCCCAACCGTCTATGCTGAGTAAATGACAGTCTCGTGACAGCCCAACCGTCTATGCTGAGTAAATGACAGTCTCGTGCTTCTACACCTGCATTGCTTGCTGTTTGGGGTTTTAGGCTGGGTTTCTGTACAGCACTTTGAGATATCAGCTGATGTACGAAGGGCTATATAAATAAAATTTGATTTGATTTGATTTGATTCGTGACAGCCCAACCGTCTGTGCTGAGTAAATGTCAGTCTCGTGACAGCCCAACCGTCTATGCTGAGTAAATGACAGTCTCGTGACAGCCCAACCGTCTATGCTGAGTAAATGACAGTCTCGTGACAGCCCAACTGTCTGTGCTGTGTAAATGACAGTCTCGTGACAGCCCAACGTCTATGCTGAGTAAATGACAGTCTCGTGACAGCCCAACCGTCTGTGCTGAGTAAATGACAGTCTCGTGAC
>NW_025747650.1:40000-49825 GCF_021184085.1 Oncorhynchus gorbuscha
TGACTCAGACGTGAGGTCAGTATCGGAAACTGAATGTATGTTTTGTTGTTGTGTTTGTGCTTCCTGATACATTTAGTCTTGAGCAGCATCGACACCAGTTAGTGACATCGAGAACAACTGAAGTGCGCCATCAAGTTATCCAAGGAGTTTTCCCATGAAATGCTCTGAGAGCGATAGAGAGAGAGACACTTTTATTTATTATCTAGTTAACATATGTTTCCCATACCAATAAAGCCCCTTGAATTGAGAGATTGCGGCAGGGGGACAGAGAAGGATAAAAAATATATACATATTGACAATTTGATATCCAGTCTACCTCTAAAATAAGTGATTAAATAGATATGTGATAGAAACCTAATGTGACGTTACTCACAATACGCTATTCGCTCTTGCTGTTAAACTACGGCTAAGCAGGAGACGTTATTGTGTTACTGTGTGTTTTGAGCCTGTGTTCCTACTCGTTAATCATTGTGCTATAAATAACTACTGTGCAAGTGATGGGATTAGACGAATTGTTATTATTATTATTATAATTGGAATTACAGTGGATCCTGACTCCAGGCAGTTTGAAGACAACTATATGCCTACCTGTTTGGAAAAACATAGTATCATCTCAAATGAGCCATTTTTAAAAACATTTCATACAATGATAAAACTCAAATTTAGTTTTTTGTACACCAGATGTGTAACTGGGTGTATGGTCAGTCTTCCAGCTATTGCTAACAGGATGTATGGTCTGTCTTCCAGCTATTGCTAACATGATGTATGGTCTGTCTTCCAGCTATTGCTAACAGGATGTATGGTCTGTCTTCCAGCTATTGCTAACAGGATGTATGGTCTGTCTTCCAGCTATTGCTAACAGGATGTATGGTCTGTCTTCCAGCTATTGCTAACAGGATGTATGGTCTGTCTTTCAGCTATTGCTAACAGGATGTATGGTCTGTCTTCCAGCTATTGCTAACAGGATGTATGGTCTGTCTTCAGCTATTGCTAACAGGATGTATGGTCTGTCTTCCAGCTATTGCTAACAGGATGTATGGTCTGTCTTCCAGCTATTGCTAACAGGATGTATGGTCTGTCTTCCAGCTATTGCTAACAGGATGTATGGTCTGTCATCCAGCTATGGCTAACAGGATGTATGGTCTGTCTTCCAACTATGGCTAACAGGATGTATGGTCTGTCTTCCAGCTATGGCTAACAGGATGTATGGTCTGTCTTCCAGCTATTGCTAACAGGATGTATGGTCTGTCTTCCAGCTATTGCTAACAGGATGTATGATCTGTCTTCCAGCTATTGCTAACAGGGATGTATGATCTGTCTTCCAGCTATTGCTAACAGGATGTATGGTCTGTCTTCCAGCTATGGCCGACAGGATGTATGGTCTGTCTTCCAGCTATTGCTAACAGGATGTATGGTCTGTCTTCCAGCTATGGCTAACAGGATGTATGGTCTGTCTTCCAGCTATTGCTAACAGGATGTATGGTCTGTCTTCCAGCTATTGTAAAACAGAGGACGAATGCTTCCAGGAGAATCTGCGGCTGTCTGTTACATACGACATGGCAGCTAAGAAGAGAAGGAAAGACTTCATGAACAACAACGCAAAGATTCCCTGTAAGTTTAACCTACAGTATTACAGTACCGGCCAATGACATCATAAAGACATTTTACACAGGAAATGGTCGTCTCCACGGTGATGCTCAGTCTTAAAAAAATAATAATAATGTCCTCAATAACACACTCTCCTTTTTCCTACAGATTTCCACAAAGAGAAATGGATTTACGTTCACAAAGGAAGCACTAAAGAGGTAAGAAAGGAAGGAAAGGAAGGAAGGACTGTCTCTTTATTAACATAAACAGTTACAGTATACCCTGTTGCCCGTGAACCAGACACTAATACCCG
Source organism: Oncorhynchus gorbuscha (assembly GCF_021184085.1). NCBI lineage: Eukaryota > Metazoa > Chordata > Actinopteri > Salmoniformes > Salmonidae > Oncorhynchus > Oncorhynchus gorbuscha. The sequence goes on from NW_025747650.1 coordinate 41,901, forward strand.
ATCGTCCTAATTATCCCAGCGTCATGGTTACTGCACTCTGGGAGAAGCGTTCAACCGGCTGGACTTCTGCAGCGCCATCAAGGACAACCGGAGGTTCAACTATGTCGTACGGGTGGGTTGACTTCTCACTTCTACTTCTGTGTTAGATCATGATGAAGGGATTCCTATGAGATAGGAACATAACTTTATTGTCCATCTGAGGATTCCCATGAGATTGGAAATATAACTTTATTGTCCATCTGAGGATTCCCATGAGATTGGAAATATAACTTTATTGTCCATCTGAGGATTCCCATGAGATTGGAAATATAACTTTATTGTCCATCTGAGGATTCCCATGAGATTGGAAATATAACTTTATTGTCCATCTGAGGATTCCCATGAAATAGGAACATAACTTTATTGTCCATCTGAGGATTCCCATGAAATTGGAAATATAACTTTATTGTCCATCTGAGGATGTCCCTTGAGACCTTGGAAAATGACAAATATGACATTGTCATTCATCTAATGTATTCCCATGAACATTCAAGGACCACAGATAGGAGTTTTAAAGTTAACCAGACTGAGTACTGAGGGGTGTTTAAAGGGTTAACCTCAGACACAGCACTGAGGGGTGTTTAAAGGGTTGGACAAGCACTGAGGGGTGTCTAAAGGGTTAACCTCAGACACAGTACTGAGGGGTGTCTAAAGGGTTAACCTCAGACACAGCACTGAGGGGTGTTTAAAGGGTTAACCTCAGACACAGCACTGAGGGGTGTTTAAAGGGTTAACCTCAGACACAGTACTGAGGGGTGTTTAAAGGGTTAACCTCAGACACAGTACTGAGGGGTGTCTAAAGGGTTAACCTCAGACACAGTACTGAGGGGTGTCTAAAGGGTTAACCTCAGACACAGTACTGAGGGGTGTCTAAAGGGTTAACCTCAGACACAGTACTGAGGGGTGTCTAAAGGGTTAACCTCAGACACAGTACTGAGGGGTGTTTAAAGGGTTAACCTCAGACACAGCACTGAGGGGTGTTTAAAGGGTTAACCTCAGACACAGGACTGAGGGGTGTTTAAAGGGTTAACCTCAGACACAGTACTGAGGGGTGTCTAAAGGGTTAACCTCAGACACAGTACTGAGGGGTGTCTAAAGGGTTAACCTCAGACACAGTACTGAGGGGTGTCTAAAGGGTTAACCTCAGACACAGTACTGAGGGGTGTCTAAAGGGTTAACCTCAGACACAGCACTGAGGGGTGTCTAAAGGGTTAACCTCAGACACAGCACTGAGGGGTGTCTAAAGGGTTAACCTCAGACACAGCACTGAGGGGTGTTTAAAGGGTTAACCTCAGACACAGCACTGAGGGGTGTTTAAAGGGTTAACCTCAGACACAGCACTGAGGGGTGTCTAAAGGGTTAACCTCAGACACAGCACTGAGGGGTGTCTAAAGGGTTAACCTCAGACACAGCACTGAGGGGTGTCTAAAGGGTTAACCTCAGACACAGCACTGAGGGGTGTCTAAAGGGTTAACCTCAGACACAGCACTGAGGGGTGTTTAAAGGGTTAACCTCAGACACAGTACTGAGGGGTGTCTAAAGGGTTAACCTCAGACACAGCACTGAGGGGTGTTTAAAGGGTTAACCTCAGACACAGTACTGAGGGGTGTTACCACAGAGAGTAGGAGTTTTAAAGTGTTAACCTCAGACACAGTACTGAGGGGTGTTTAAAGGGTTAACCTCAGACACAGTACTGAGGGGTGTTTAAAGGGTTAACCTCAGACACAGTACTGAGGGGTGTCTAAAGGGTTAACCTCAGACACAGTACTGAGGGTGTCTAAAGGGTTAACCTCAGACACAGCACTGAGGGGTGTTTAAAGGGTTAACCTCAGACACAGCACTGAGGGGTGTTTAAAGGGTTAACCTCAGACACAGTACTGAGGGGTGTCTAAAGGGTTAACCTCAGACACAGCACTGAGGGGTGTCTAAAGGGTTAACCTCAGACACAGCACTGAGGGGTGTTTAAAGGGTTAACCTCAGACACAGCACTGAGGGGTGTTTAAAGGGTTAACCTCAGACACAGTACTGAGGGGTGTCTAAAGGGTTAACCTCAGACACAGCACTGAGGGGTGTTTAAAGGGTTAACCTCAGACACAGTACTGAGGGGTGTTTTAAAGGGCTGTGTTATGTTCTGGGTGTGTAGGTCTCTTGCTCGCTCTCTTCTCTTCCTTGCTTCACCTTTCTCTCTCTGCTGTCTCTTTCTCTCTCTGCTGTCTTTCTCTCTCTGCTGTCTTTCTCTCTCTGCTGTCTTTCTCTCTCTGCTGTCTTTCTCTCTCTGCTGTCTCTCTCTCTCTCTGCTGTCTCTCTCTCTCTCTCTGCTGTCTCTCTCTCTCTCTGCTGTCTCTTTCTCTCTCTCTCTGCTGTCTCTCTCTCTGCTGTCTTTCTCTCTCTGCTGTCTTTCTCTCTCTGCTGTCTTTCTCTCTCTGCTGTCTTTCTCTCTCTGCTGTCTTTCTCTCTCTGCTGTCTCTCTCTCTCTCTGCTGTCTCTCTCTCTCTCTGCTGTCTCTCTCTCTCTCTCTGCTGTCTCCTGCTGTCTCTTTCTCTCTCTCTCTGCTGTCTTTCTCTCTCTGCTGTCTTTCTCTCTCTGCTGTCTTTCTCTCTCTCTGCTGTCTCTCTCTCTCTCTCTGCTGTCTTTCTCTCTCTGCTGTCTTTCTCTCTCTGCTGTCTTTCTCTCTCTGCTGTCTTTCTCTCTCTGCTGTCTTTCTCTCTCTGCTGTCTTTCTCTCTCTGCTGTCTTTCTCTCTCTGCTGTCTTTCTCTCTCTGCTGTCTTTCTCTCTCTGCTGTCTTTCTCTCTCTGCTGTCTTTCTCTCTCTCTGCTGTCTCTCTCTCTCTGCTGTCTCTCTCTCTCTCTGCTGTCTCTCTCTCTCTCTGCTGTCTCTCTCTCTCTCTCTGCTGTCTCTTTCTCTCTCTCTCTGCTGTCTCTCTCTTTCTCTCTCTGCTGTCTCTTTCTCTCTCTCTCTGCTGTCTCTCTCTTTCTCTCTCTGCTGTCTCTCTCTCTCTCTCTGCTGTCTTTCTCTCTCTCTCTGCTGTCTTTCTCTCTCTCTCTGCTGTCTTTCTCTCTCTGCTGTCTTTCTCTCTCTCTGCTGTCTCTCTCTCTCTCTCTGCTGTCTCTCTCTCTCTCTCTGCTGTCTCTTTCTTTCTCTCTCTGCTGTCTTTCTCTCTCTGCTGTCTTTCTCTCTCTGCTGTCTCTCTCTCTCTCTGCTGTCTCTCTCTGCTGTCTCTCTCTCTCTCTCTGCTGTCTCTCTCTCTCTGCTGTCTTTCTCTCTCTGCTGTCTCTCTCTCTCTGCTGTCTTTCTCTCTCTGCTGTCTTTCTCTCTCTGCTGTCTTTCTCTCTCTGCTGTCTTTCTCTCTCTGCTGTCTTTCTCTCTCTGCTGTCTTTCTCTCTCTGCTGTCTTTCTCTCTCTGCTGTCTTTCTCTCTCTCTCTGCTGTCTTTCTCTCTCTCTCTGCTGTCTTTCTCTCTCTCTGCTGTCTTTCTCTGTCTCTCTGCTGTCTCTCTCTCTCTCTGCTGTCTCTTTCTCTCTCTGCTGTCTCTTTCTCTCTCTGCTGTCTCTCTCTCTCTCTCTCTGCTGTCTCTCTCTCTCTCTCTCTGCTGTCTCTCTTTCTCTCTCTGCTGTCTCTCTTTCTCTCTCTGCTGTCTCTCTCTCTCTCTGCTGTCTCTTTCTCTCTCTGCTGTCTTTCTCTCTCTGCTGTCTTTCTCTCTCTGCTGTCTTTCTCTCTCTGCTGTCTTTCTCTCTCTGCTGTCTCTTTCTCTCTCTGCTGTCTCTTTCTCTCTCTGCTGTCTCTTTCTCTCTCTGCTGTCTTTCTCTCTCTGCTGTCTCTCTCTCTCTCTGCTGTCTCTCTCTCTCTCTGCTGTGTCTCTCTCTCTCTCTGCTGTCTCTCTCTCTCTCTGCTGTTTCTGTCTCTCTCTCTCTCTCTGCTGTTTCTGTCTCTCTCTCTCTCTCTGCTGTTTCTGTCTCTCTCTCTCTGCTGTCTCTCTCTCTCTCTCTGCTGTCTGTCTCTCTCTCTCTGCTGTCTCTCTCTCTCTGTCTCTCTCTCTCTCTGCTGTCTCTCTCTCTCTCTCTGCTGTCTCTCTCTCTCTCTCTGCTGTCTCTCTCTCTCTCTGCTGTGTCTCTCTCTCTCTCTCTGCTGTGTCTCTCTCTCTCTCTCTGCTGTCTCTCTCTCTCTCTCTCTGTCTCTCTCTCTCTCTCTGCTGTCTCTCTCTCTCTGCTGTCTCTCTCTCTCTCTCTCTGCTGTCTCTCTCTCTCTCTCTCTGCTGTCTCTCTCTCTCTCTCTCTGCTGTCTCTCTCTCTCTCTGCTGTCTCTCTCTCTCTCTCTGCTGTTTCTCTCTCTCTGCTGTCTCTCTCTCTCTGCTGTCTCTCTCTCTCTGCTGTCTCTCTCTCTCTGCTGTCTCTCTCTCTCTGGGCCTTATCACTTCTCTCCAGACAAGAGGCTCTTTGGAGATATTCTCTTAACTCACAGCGGCCTGTGAGGGAGCGAGAGAGAGACTCTGTGAGGGAGAGAGAGATACGGTGTGTGTTTGGTGGTCTGCTTTGAACACATCTCTCTCTGTTGATTTAAAAGAGAACTAGAACAGTAAGTACAGACTATCATCAGAATAATATCTTAGGTAACGGTAGTAGGGGCCTGTGTGTGTGTGTGTGTGTGTGTTCTACTGCAGCATGATATTAGTGAGGTTCTCGTTTACACCACACAAATCAGGTTTACCACTGCTCCCAAATGGCACCGTCCCAAATGTAGCACTACTTTGTATGGCACTGTATTCCCTATATAATGTAGTGCACTACTTTTTAAGCCCATAGGGTGACACAACGATCATGGAAACACAGCTGCGTGTTGATCTATTAGGCAATACTCTCTGGGTTAGTGGAAATGGAGACACAACCTACGTTGACAGTTAGTGTAGAGTGGAGGCTATAAGTACACACACACACACACACACACACACACACACACACACACACACACACACACACACACACACACACACAATGTCCTGATCTACTGTAGAGTGGAGGCTATAAGTACACACACACACACACACACACACACAACACAATGTCTTGACCTACTGTAGAGTGGAGGCTATAAGTACACACACACACACACACACACAATGTCTTGACCTACTGTAGAGTGGAGGCTATAAGTACACACAATGTCCTGACCTACTGTAGAGTGGAGGCTATAAGTCCATACACACAATGTCCTGACCTACTGCTGAGTGGAGGCTATAAGTACACACACAATGTCCTGACCTACTGCTGCCATTCCTCCACACACACTTGGGTGGAGGGAGAAGAGAGGAGGGGAGAGGCACACTCAGACACTTGGGGAGGGGGGGGGTGGAGGGAGAGGAGAGATACACTTGGGGAGGTTGAGAGGAGGGTAAAGCCTTCCGCATGCTTCAGTTTGGCTGGCGAACTAGCCGAACTCAAAAGACCTTCGCTTGAAAAACGAGAAAAATGCGTCCATTTTGAGATGCTGTAGCCATGATACACTTCCTAAAATTAGTCCGAATTAATCGCAGATAACTCAATAAATCTGTCGTTAATTATTATGATATATATTTGTTTTATTTTACCTCCTTTTTTCCCCCTCAATTATGATCTTGTCTCGTCGCTGCAACTCCCCCACGTGCTCGGGAGGCGAAGGTCGAGTCATGCGTCCTCTGAAACGTGACCCCGCCCGCTTAACCCGGAAGCCAGCCGCACCAATGTGTCGGAGGAAACGACGTTCAACTGACGACCGAGTCAGCCTGCAGGCGCCCGGCCCGCCACAAGGAGACACTAGAGCGCCATGAGCCAAGTAAAGCCCCTCCCCTAACCCGCACGACGCTGTGCCAATTGTGCATCGCCCAATGGTACTCCCAATCACGACCGGTTGTGACACCGCCTGGGAACGAACCCGGGTCTGTAGTGACGCCTTAAACAGCTGCGCCACTCGGGATCCGCCCCCAATCTGTCATTCATTTTTACAGAGGAGGTCTTAGTTTTACAATTTAACAAAGATGTTTGTTTCAATATTTTTCAAGTGGGGGGAAATGTGCATGAAAACGATTTTGAGATTCGTCGAATGAAAACAAACCCTTCAACTGAAGAACTCCTACTGTTGACCAATCACTGGCGAAGGGCCCCCGACCTGCGGGACTGAGGCCCCCGACCTGCGGGACTGAGGCCCCCGACCTGCGGGACTGAGGCCCCCGACCTGCGGGACTGAGGCCCCCGACCTGCGGGACTGAGGCCCCCGACCTGCGGGACTGAGGCCCCCGACCTGCGGGACTGAGGCCCCCGACCTGCGGGACTGAGGCCCCCGACCTGCGGGACTGAGGCCCCCGACCTGCGGGACTGAGGCCCCGACTGAGGCCCCGACTGGGCCCCCGACCTGAGGCCCCCGACCTGAGGGACTGAGGCCCCCGACCTGAGGGACTGAGGCCCCCGACCTGAGGGACTGAGGCCCCCGACCTGAGGGACTGAGGCCCCCGACCTGAGGGACTGAGGCCCCCGACCTGAGGGACTGAGGCCCCCGACCTGAGGGACTGAGGCTTGCCTTGAGACAAAATGTTCTGCACTAACAACCACAAAAAAAAGCTTCACCGAAGAACAGAATGGAACCACTGAATGTGGTCATTATATATATTATTTATTGATATGTGTAAACTGTTTGGGATGGGAAGCATGTGGACGCCTTAAGGGGCTCTTGTGTTTTGTTTGGGGGGGTGGGCTGACAATGGTCACATGTCCTGTCCAGAGTTGTGTAAGGACCAGTTTCTCCATGATGTCAGTAGCTGTGTCTGATGTTGCACACCCTACATGCCACCCCTGTCCTGGCTGTGGTGTACACTGTGTTAGACTAGATGCTGTGTTGTACACTGTGTTAGACTAGATGCTGTGTTAGACTAGATGCTGTGGTGTACACTGTGTTAGACTAGATGCTGTGGTGTACACTGTGTTAGACTAGATGCTGTGGTGTACACTGTGTTAGACTAGATGCTGTGGTGTACACTGTGTTGGACTAGATGCTGTGGTGTACACTGTGTTAGACTAGATGCTGTGTTGGACTAGATGCTGTGGTGTACACTGTGTTAGACTAGATGCTGTGGTGTACACTGTGTTAGACTAGATGCTGTGTTGGACTAGATGCTGTGGTGGACACTGTGTTGGACTAGATGCTGTGGTGTACACTGTGTTAGACTAGATGCTGTGGTGTACACTGTGTTGGACTAGATGCTGTGTTGGACTAGATGTGTTGGACTAGATGCTGTGGTGGACACTGTGTTGGACTAGATGCTGTGGTGTACACTGTGTTAGACTAGATGCTGTGGTGTACACTGTGTTAGACTAGATGCTGTGTTGGACTAGATGCTGTGGTGTACACTGTGTTAGACTAGATGCTGTGGTGTACACTGTGTTAGACTAGATGCTGTGTTGGACTAGATGCTGTGGTGTACACTGTGTTGGACTAGATGCTGTGGTGTACACTGTGTTAGACTAGATGCTGTGGTGTACACTGTGTTAGACTAGATGCTGTGGTGTACACTGTGTTAGACTAGATGCTGTGGTGTACACTGTGTTGGACTAGATGCTGTGGTGTACAGATGCTGGGGTGTACTGTGTTGGACTAGATGCTGTGGTGTACACTGTGTTAGACTAGATGCTGTGGTGTACACTGTGTTGGACTAGATGCTGTGGTGTACACTGTGTTGGACTAGATGCTGTGGTGTACACTGTGTTGGACTGCTGTGACTACACTGTGTTTAGACTAGATGCTGTGGTGTACACTGTGTTGGACTAGATGCTGTGGTGTACACTGTGTTGGACTAGATGCACTGTGGTGTACACTGTGTTAGACTAGATGCTGTGGTGTACACTGTGTTAGACTAGATGCTG
>NW_025747651.1:0-49805 GCF_021184085.1 Oncorhynchus gorbuscha
TAGTCTATGTTTAGGAGGGTTATAGTCTATGTTTGGGAGGTTATAGTCTATGTTTAGGGAGGTTATAGTCTATGTTTAGGGGGTTATAGTCTATGTTTAGGGGGTTATAGTCTATGTTTAGGGGTTATGGTCTATGTTTAGGGGTTATAGTCTATGTTTAGGGGGGTTATAGTCTATGTTTAGGGGGTTATAGTCTATGTTTAGGAGGTTATAGTCTATGTTTAGGGGGGTTATAGTCTATGTTTAGGGGATGTTTGGGGGGTTATAGTCTATGTTTAGGGGGTTATAGTCTATGTTTAGGGGTTATAGTCTATGTTTAGGAGGGTTATAGTCTATGTTTAGGGGGGCTATAGTCTATGTTTAGGGGTTATGGTCTATGTTTAGGGGGGTTAAAGTCTATGTTTAGGGGGGGGTTAAAGTCTATCTTTAGGGGGGTTATAGTCTATGTTTAGGGGGTGGTTAAAGTCTATGTTTAGGGGGGTTATAGTCTATGTTTAGGGGTTATAGTCTATGTTTAGGGGGGTAAAGTCTATGTTTAGGGGTTAAAGTCTATGTTTAGGGGAGTTATAGTCTATGTTTAGGGGGGTTATAGCTTATGTTTAGGGGTTATAGTCTATGTTTAGGGGTTAAAGTCTATGTTTAGGGGGGTTATAGTCTATGTTTAGGGGGGGTTAAAGTCTATGTTTAGGGGTTATAGTCTATGTTTAGGGGGGGTTAAAGTCTATGTTTAGGGGGTTATAGTCTATGTTTAGGGGGTTATAGTCGATGTTTAGGGGGTTATAGTCTATGTTTAGGGGGGGTTAAAGTCTATGTTAAGGCGGGGTTATAGTCTATGTTTAGGGGGTTATAGTCTATGTTTAGGGGTTATAGTCTATGTTTAGGGGGGTTATAGTCTATGTTTAAGGGGGTTATAGTCTATGTTTAGGGGGGGTTATAGTATATGTTTAGGGGGTTATAGTCTATGTTTAGGGGGGGGTTATAGTCTATGTTTAGGGGGGTTATAGTCTATGTTTAGGGGGGGTTATTGTCTATTTTTAGGGGGTTATAGTCTATTTTTATGGGGGTTATAGTCTATGTTTAGGGGGGATGGTTAAAGTCTATGTTAAGGGGTTATAGTCTATGTTTAGGGGGGTTATAGTCTATGTTTAGAGGGGTTATAGTCTATGTTTAGTGGGGGTTATAGTCTATATTTAGGGGTTATAGTCTATGTTTAGGGGGTTATAGTCTATGTTTAGGGGGGATTATAGTCTATGTTTAGGGGTTATAGTCTATGTTTAGGGGGGTTATAGTCTATGTTTAGGGGGTTATAGTCTATGTTTAGGGGGTTATAGTCTATGTTTAGGGGTTTATAGTCTATGTTTAGGGGGTTACAGTATATGTTTAGGGGGGGGTTATAGTCTATGTTTAGGGGGGTTATAGTCTATGTTTAGGGGGGTTATAGTCTATGTTTAGGGGGGTTATAGTCTATGTTTAGGGGGGTTATAGTCTATGTTTAGGGGTTATAGTCTATGTTTAGGGGGGTTATAGTCTATGTTTAGGGGTTATAGTCTATGTTTAGGGGGTTATAGTCTATGTTTAGGGGGGGGTTAAAGTCTATGTTAAGGGGGGTTATAGTCTATGTTTAGGGGGGTTATAGTCTATGTTTAGGGGGTTATAGTCTATGTTTAGGGGTTATAGTCTATGTTTAGGGGTTATAGTCGATGTTTAGGGGGTTACACTCTATGTTTAGGGGGGTTATAGTCTATGTTTAGGGGGGATTATAGTCTATGTTTAGGTGGGTTATAGTCTATGTTTAGGGAGGTTATAGTCTATGTTTAGGGGAGGTTATAGTCGATGTTTAGGGGGGTTATAGCCTATGTTTAGGGGGGGGGGTTATAGTCAATGTTTAGGGGGGGTTATAGCCTATGTTTAGGGGGGTTATAGTCTATTTTTAGGGGGGTTACAGTCTAAGTTTAGGGGGGTTATAGTCTAAGTTTAGGGGGTTATAGTTGATGTTTAGGGGGTTATAGCCTATGTTTAGGGGGGTTATAGTAGATGTTTAGGGGGATATAGTCTATGTTTGGGGGGTTATAGTCTATGTTTGGGGGGGTTATAGTCTATGTTTAGGGGTTATAGTCTATGTTTAGGGGGTTATAGTCTATGTTTAGGGGTTATTCTCTATGTTTAGGGGGTTATAGTCTATGTTTAGGGGTTATAGTCGATGTTTAGGGGTTATAGCATAAGCTAGCCTGTTGTAAGTGTTACTAGCAGTTCTCATAATAGCCTAGGCTAGCCTGTTGTAAGTGTTACTAGCAGTTCTCATAATAGCCTAGGCTAGCCTGTTGTAAGTGTTACTAGCAGTTCTCATAATAGCCTAGGCTAGCCTGTTGTAAGTGTTACTAGCAGTTCTCATAATAGCCTAGGCTAGCCTGTTGTAAATGTTACTAGCAGTTCTCATAATAGCCTAGGCTAGCCTGTTGTAAGTGTTACTAGCAGTTCTCATAATAGCCTAGGCTAGCCTGTTGTAAGTGTTACTAGCAGTTCTCATAATAGCCTAGGCTAGCCTGTTGTAAGTGTTACTAGCAGTTCTCATAATAGCCTAGGCTAGCCTGTTGTAAGTGTTACTAGCAGTTCTCATAATAGCCTAGGCTAGCCTGTTGTAAGTGTTACTAGCAGTTCTCATAATAGCCTAGGCTAGCCTGTTGTAAATGTTACTAGCAGTTCTCATAATAGCCTAGGAGGAAAAACAGATGGGGCACAATGACTCCAAAACAGCAGCTTATTGTCGTAACACATATTTCCTTCAATCAACCAGTCCATTTTTTACATTTATTTGTGATAAAACTGTCGTGATTTGGCAAGGAATGCAGCTTGTTTATCCTGTCAGTTAGATACATTTTATAGCTGTGTTTTTATGGGCCTTTATTTCTGTCGGCCTAGCAGGAGCTTGTGTGGGCATTAAGAACAGTAGAGGAGCGGTTTGAACCTATTTCAGTGAGCGAGACCAGGAGGAGAAAATGAATTTAAGGAGAAGAACTAATGCTTTGGCCTGGTTTATTTTCCTTGTTCCCTGCAAATGCACATGTACTAATGGAACACGAGAGTCAAAGCAAATTAAACAATTCCAGACAAAATATAACTTGCCTGTTCAGGCAGCCACAAACCACATTCCACAAAATAGTTTACCAGTCTAAAAAACCCAACTGATCTCTAGTCTGGTTAAAGAGTGAGTTCTGGCGTCCGTTTGAGTACTCCATTACTCGTGCTCATCCCTAGGCCATGCCACGGTCAATACTAAGAATCCAATTCAGTCCTTGGATGGGCAAGACAACCCAAGGACTGAATGTATGACTGAATGGATACTAACTACCGTGTTGGAAAATGTGGAATGCAGCTGAAAATGATCGACGCCGACCATACCGATCACCTTATCGCAGGCGTTTTCGCTGATATCGTTCATTATGACGAGTAGCCTCCAGGCTACTAGAGAAACGGGACATTTGAAATGAAATAAGTTTGCTAATATGGGTGATTATTAATGGAACAATTGATTGTCACAACCATCAAACTAGTAGTACGAGATAACTGGGGGAAGAAACTGAGGTGCAGATTAATGTTCCAAAGGGATTGTTCTATTTATCCTTATCGCACCAATTCAAGGCAATTTAATGGCGCTCTGGATTTCTGTCCATATCGCCCAGTTCTAAATCAATATGTAGCTGGTTAGAACGGTCATATTAATACTCGTTACATCATTGTTTTGTATCATAATGTATGGTGCTGAGCCCAGAGAGAAACAGGCACCAGGGTTCGTTTTGTAATCATAATGTATGGTGCTGAGCCCAGAGAGAAACAGGCACTAACTCCACCAGGGTTCGTTTTGTATCATAATGTATGGTGCTGAGCCCAGAGAGAAACAGGCACTAACTCCACCAGGGTTAGTTTTGTATCATAATGTATGGTGCTGAGCCCAGAGAGAAACAGGCACTAACTCCACCAGGGTTCGTTTTGTATCATAATGTATGGTGCTGAGCCCAGAGAAACAGGCACCAGGGTTCGTTTTGTATCATAATGTATGGTGCTGAGCCCAGAGAGAAACAGGCACCAGGGTTCGTTTTGTATCATAATGTATGGTGCTGAGCCCAGAGAGAAACAGGCACCAGGGTTCGTTTTGTATCATAATGTGGTGCTGAGCCCAGAGAGAAACAGGCACTAACTCCACCAGGGTTCGTTTTGTATCATAATGTATGGTGCTGAGCCCAGAGAGAAACAGGCACTAACTCCACCAGGTACGTTTTTTAATCTAACCCTATTACAGGGGCTGAGCCACTGGCTTACTGGGGCTCTCTCATGCCGTCCCTGCAGGGGGTGCGTCACCTGAGTGGGTTGATTCACTGTTGTGGTCATCCTGTCTGGGTTGGCGCCCCCCCCTTGGGCTGTGCCGTGGCAGAGATCTTTGTGGGCTATACTCAGCCTTGTCTCAGGATGGTAAGTTGGTGGATGAAGATATCCCTCTCGTGGTGTGGGGGCTGTGCTTTGGCAAAGTGGGTGGGGTTATATCCTTCCTGTTTGGCCCTGTCCGGGGGGGTGTCCTCGGATGGGGCCACAGTGTCTCCTGTCCCCTCCTGTCTCAGCCTCCAGTATTTATGCTGCAGTAGTTTGTGTCGGGGGGCTAGGGTCAGTTTGTTATATCTGGAGTACTTCTCCTGTCCTATTCGGTGTCCTGTGTGAATCTAAGTGTGCGTTCTCTAATTCTCTCCTTCTTTCTTTCTCTCTCTCGGAGGACCAGAGCCCTAGGACCATGCCCCAGGACTACCTGACATGATGACTCCTTGCTGTCCCCAGTCCACCTGGCCATGCTGCTGCTCCAGTTTCAACTGACCTGAGCCCTAGGACCATGCCCCAGGACTACCTGACATGATGACTCCTTGCTGTCCCCGGTTCACCTGACTGTGCTGCTGCTCCAGTTTCAACTGTTCTGCCTTGTTATTATTCGACCATGCTGGTCATTTATGAACATTTGAACATCTTGGCCATGTTCTGTTATAATCTCCACCGGCACAGCCAGAAGAGGACAGGCCACCCCACATAGCCTGGTTCCTCTCTAGGTTTCTTCCTAGGTTTGGCCTTTCTAGGGAGTTTTCCTAGCCACCGTGCTTCTACACCTGCATTGCTTGCTGTTTGGGGTTTTAGGCTGGGTTTCTGTACAACACTTTGAGATATCAGCTGATGTACGAAGGGCTATATAAATACATTTGATTTGATTTAATCATAATGTATGGTGTTGAGCCCAGAGAGAAACAGGCACCACCTCCACCAGGGTTCGTTTTGTATCATAATGTATGGTGCTGAGCCCAGAGAGAAACAGGCACCAGGGTTAGTTTTGTATCATAATGTATGGTGCTGAGCCCAGAGAGAAACAGGCACCAGGGTTCGTTTTGTAATCATAATGTATGGTGCTGAGCCCAGAGAGAAACAGGCACCAACTCCACCAGGGTTAGTTTTGTATCATAATGTATGGTGCTGAGCCCAGAGAGAAACAGGCACCAGGGTTCGTTTTGTATCATAATGTATGGTGCTGAGCCCAGAGAGAAACAGGCACTAACTCCACCAGGGTTCGTTTTGTATCATAATGTATAGAGAAACAGGCACCAGGGTTAGTTTTGTATCATAATGTATGGTGCTGAGCCCAGAGAAACAGGCACTAACTCCACCAGGGTTACGTTTTGTATCATAATGTATGGTGCTGAGCCCAGAGAGAAACAGGCACCAGGGTTCGTTTTGTATCATAATGTATGGTGCTGAGCCCAGAGAGAAACAGGCACCAGGGTTCGTTTTGTATCATAATGTATGGTGCTGAGCCCAGAGAGAAACAGGCACCAGGGTTCGTTTTTGTAGGGATTTTGGATAAAAGCTGAAAACAAGATCTATGGTAAGCTAAGCACAGGCTTAGGAGATCTTATATGTTTTGTTCAATGAGAATTCACTTTTTGTTCATTTTTAAGCATTTATGTAATAAAAAAAAGAACATCAAGTCTTCTTAATTCATAAAGGTCGTACAAATCAAATTGAATCTAATTTTATTGGTCACATACACATGGTTAGCAGATGTTAATGCAAGTGTAGCTAAATATTTGTGCTTCTAGTTCCGAACATGCAGTAATAGCCAACGAGTAATCTAACCTAACAATTTCACAACTACTTTATACAACTTTATACACACAAGTGTAAAGGAATGATTGAAGAATATGTACATATAAATACATGGATGAGCGATGGCCGAACAGCAAGATGCCGTAGATGGCATAGAGTACAGTATATACATATGAGATGAGTAATGTAGGGTATGAAAACAAGATGCCGTAGATGGCATAGAGTACAGTATATACATATGAGATGAGTAATGTAGGGTATGTAAACAAGATGCAGTAGATGGCATAGAGTAGAGTATATACATATGAGATGAGTAATGTAGGGTATGTAAACAAGATGCAGTAGATGGTATAGAGTACAGTATATACATATGAGATGAGTAATGTAGGGTATGTAAACAAGATGCAGTAGATGGTATAGAGTACAGTATATACATATGAGATGAGTAATGTAGGGTATGTAAACAAGATGCAGTAGATGGCATAGAGTAGAGTATATACATATGAGATGAGTAATGTAGGGTATGTAAACAAGATGCAGTAGATGGTATAGAGTACAGTATATACATATGAGATGAGTAATGTAGGGTATGTAAACAAGATGCAGTAGATGGTATAGAGTACAGTATATACATATGAGATGAGTAATGTAGGGTATGTAAACAAGATGCAGTAGATGGTATAGAGTACAGTATATACATATGAGATGAGTAATGTAGGGTATGTAAACAAGATGCCGTAGATGGTATAGAGTACAGTATATACATATGAGATGAGTAATGTAGGGTATGTAAACAAGATGCAGTAGATGGCATAGAGTAGAGTATATACATATGAGATGAGTAATGTAGGGTATGTAAACAAGATGCAGTAGATGGCATAGAGTAGAGTATATACATATGAGATGAGTAATGTAGGGTATGTAAACAAGATGCAGTAGATGGTATAGAGTACAGTATATACATATGAGATGAGTAATGTAGGGTATGTAAACAAGATGCAGTAGATGGTATAGAGTACAGTATATACATATGAGATGAGTAATGTAGGGTATGTAAACAAGACGTAGATGGTATAGAGTACAGTATATACATATGAGATGAGTAATGTAGGGTATGTAAACAAGATGCAGTAGATGGCATAGAGTAGAGTATATACATATGAGATGAGTAATGTAGGGTATGTAAACAAGATGCAGTAGATGGCATAGAGTAGAGTATATACATATGAGATGAGTAATGTAGGGTATGTAAACAAGATGCAGTAGATGGTATAGAGTACAGTATATACATATGAGATGAGTAATGTAGGGTATGTAAACAAGATGCAGTAGATGGTATAGAGTACAGTATATACATATGAGATGAGTAATGTAGGGTATGTAAACAAGATGCAGTAGATGGCATAGAGTAGAGTATATACATATGAGATGAGTAATGTAGGGTATGTAAACAAGATGCAGTAGATGGCATAGAGTAGAGTATATACATATGAGATGAGTAATGTAGGGTATGTAAACAAGATGCAGTAGATGGCATAGAGTAGAGTATATACATATGAGATGAGTAATGTAGGGTATGAAAACATTATATAAAGTGGTATGATATTATCTCATAGAAAAAGCCATATAATATCTCCTGAACCTGTGTTAACCTCAGACCTTCTCTTTTTGACGTTTATCCCAAAACCCTGTTTCCCCAATGAACTTTCCCCATAGCAATGACTGAACAATCCAGAGGTAACTCATTTCCGTTTTTAGGACTCCAAGCTGGTGAGCATCTGTGAGAGGAAAAACAAAGCCACTACTGGATTCGGTCCAGGCTTTCCTTCCAGCCTTGTAGGACGTAGCAGTCTACAGAAACATCCAGCCTTGTAGGACGTAGCAGTCTACAGAAACATCCAGCCTAGTAGGACGTAGCAGTCTACAGAAACACCCAGCCTAGTAGGACGTAGCAGTCTACAGAAACATACAGCCTAGTAGGACGTAGCAGTCTACAGAAACATCCAGCCTAGTAGGACGTAGCAGTCTACAGAAACATCCAGCCTTGTAGGACGTAGCAGTCTACAGAAACATCCAGCCTAGTAGGACGTAGCAGTCTACAGAAACATCCAGCCTAGTAGGACGTAGCAGTCTACAGAAACATCCAGCCTAGTAGGACGTAGCAGTCTACAGAAACATCCAGCCTTGTAGGACGTAGCAGTCTACAGAAACATCCAGCCTAGTAGGACGTAGCAGTCTACAGAAACATCCAGCCTAGTAGGACGTAGCAGTCTACAGAAACATCCAGCCTAGTAGGACGTAGCAGTCTACAGAAACATCCAGCCTAGTAGGACGTAGCAGTCTACAGAAACATCCAGCCTTGTAGGACGTAGCAGTCTACAGAAACATCCAGCCTAGTAGGACGTAGCAGTCTACAGAAACATCCAGCCTAGTAGGACGTAGCAGTCTACAGAAACATCCAGCCTAGTAGGACGTAGCAGTCTACAGAAACATCCAGCCTAGTAGGACGTAGCAGTCTACAGAAACATCCAGCCTAGTAGGACGTAGCAGTCTACAGAAACATCCAGCCTAGTAGGACGTAGCAGTCTACAGAAACATCCAGCCTAGTAGGACGTAGCAGTCTACAGAAACATCCAGCCTTGTAGGACGTAGCAGTCTACAGAAACATCCAGCCTAGTAGGACGTAGCAGTCTACAGAAACATCCAGCCTAGTAGGACGTAGCAGTCTACAGAAACATCCAGCCTAGTAGGACGTAGCAGTCTACAGAAACATCCAGCCTAGTAGGACGTAGCAGTCTACAGAAACATCCAGCCTAGTAGGACGTAGCAGTCTACAGAAACATCCAGCCTAGTAGGACGTAGCAGTCTACAGAAACATCCAGCCTAGTAGGACGTAGCAGTCTACAGAAACATCCAGCCTAGTAGGACGTAGCAGTCTACAGAAACATCCAGCCTTGTAGGACGTAGCAGTCTACAGAAACACCCAGCCTAGTAGGACGTAACAGTCTACAGAAACATCCAGCCTAGTAGGACGTAGCAGTCTACAGAAACATCCAGCCTAGTAGGACGTAGCAGTCGACGGTGTGTGGCTGAAAGAAACATCCAGCCTTGTAGGACGTAGCAGTCTACAGAAACATCCAGCCTAGTAGGACGTAGCAGTCGACGGTGTGTGGCTGAAAGAAACATCCAGCCTTGTAGGACGTAGCAGTCTACAGAAACATCCAGCCTTGTAGGACGTAGCAGTCTACAGAAACATCCAGCCTTGTAGGACGTAGCAGTCTACAGAAACATCCAGCCTTGTAGGACGTAGCAGTCTACAGAAACATCCAGCCTTGTAGGACGTAGCAGTCTACAGAAACATCCAGCCTTGTAGGACGTAGCAGTCTACAGAAACATCCAGCCTTGTAGGACGTAGCAGTCTACAGAAACGTCCAGCCTTGTAGGGACGTAGCAGTCTACAGAAACATCCAGCCTTGTAGGACGTAGCAGTCTACAGAAACATCCAGCCTTGTAGGACGTAGCAGTCTACAGAAACACCCAGCCTTGTAGGACGTAGCAGTCGACGGTGTGTGGCTGAAAGAAACATCCAGCCTTGTAGGACGTAGCAGTCTACAGAAACATCCAGCCTTGTAGGACGTAGCAGTCTACAGAAACATCCAGCCTAGTAGGACGTAACAGTCGACGGTGTGTGGCTGAAAGAAACATCCAGCCTTGTAGGACGTAGCAGTCTACAGAAACATCCAGCCTTGTAGGACGTAGCAGTCTACAGAAACATCCAGCCTTGTAGGACGTAGCAGTCTACAGAAACATCCAGCCTTGTAGGACGTAGCAGTCTACAGAAACATCCAGCCTTGTAGGACGTAGCAGTCTACAGAAACATCCAGCCTTGTAGGACGTAGCAGTCTACAGAAACATCCAGCCTTGTAGGACGTAGCAGTCTACAGAAACGTCCAGCCTTGTAGGACGTAGCAGTCTACAGAAACATCCAGCCTTGTAGGACGTAGCAGTCTACAGAAACATCCAGCCTTGTAGGACGTAGCAGTCTACAGAAACGTCCAGCCTTGTTTACAGCGGCTGAATCCATCCCACTGAGCCGTGATCCCACAACCGGAGCCGCTGACTGACGTTGTAAGAGACAAGAACACGGGTTGTAATGGATACTACAAGGGTCTGAATCTGAACGAACACGGACGATAATATTGAAATAATCCCGTTTCTGCGCGCTGAAAATGGATTCGGTTGTTCGTGTGTCTTTATGAGCGGCGGGTGAAGACGGAGGAGGGGGAGACACCGGGGGCTGCAGTTGTTGAATCCTTTTCCGTCCTAGACGGATATTTTGGATCAAAACCTCATGTGTCTCACTCCGGGAGGGCTCTTTTACTAACCAAACCCCGAACCAAGCCCGCTCTCCGTCCACGTTGGAGGACTTTCTCCCCGCCTGGTGAAGAGCGCATTCAAGCGAACAAAGTGGCATTTTGCTTTTTTGAAGAAATGGAGTCGGAAGATGCGGATTGTCAACTGCTCGACGCGGCTGTTTCCCGGTAACATTTCATCCGTCCCTGGGAGGTTGTCCGTCTCAACCCGACGGGGTCATTATATGACAGAGAGACCAGGACAGCCTTGTTTTCCTGCTGGATTCAACCCCGCAGTGGACATTCCTCAACACAGGAGAAGACCACGTCTGTTAGTCCGGGAGATCGCATCGGCTGGCTGCCGACGGTACCGATACTGACGGTACTAAAACACCGACGGTACCGAGAAGTCAACATTTAGGAATTACAAGTCAGGGACGTGTTCACTTTGCTCCCACGTTCTCGGCCTTTTATTTGTGTGGCCTGAGAAGCGACCATTATTTGGGAGCATTAATTGATTAGGGGTCATTCCCGTTGTTTGTTTCTGACGCCGGGGAGGAAGTTTGTTTTACCGGAATGAAGTCTGGCACAGAAACGGATCCGGTGACCTTGTTCTGTGGTCTGCTGCTGTGTGTCTCCGCGACCTGCCCTCGGTCCGCACATGGAGAAAGTAAGTGGTTTCATCACCGTTTTCCAGGGAACGACTACCTAACTAAATTGATAAATGCAATACTGTATATATATATATTTGCTAGGTTGTCTTAATGCTCCTCTTTGCTCCTAATAGTTGATCTTTGTTCTACCTTTAGACAACCATATAGCTGAATGTAATGTACCTACAGGGACAACCTGCTCTCTCCACATGTCCTATTATCCTGGAAAACCCACTTTCTCTTCAGTATAATGTGTTACGTGTCGTATTCATTTGTGGAAGTAAACGAATTACATTTCGGATGATGTTAAACATTTGCAAAAAAAAAGTACAAATGTGTTATCCATTTTCTTAAATGTCTTAAAGTTACGAATTCCAATGAGTTGTGGCTAACGTTAGCTATGTGGCTAACACTGGTTATGAGTCAGGTTAGGGGAAGGGTTAACTAACATAGTGGGTTAACTAACATAGTGGGTTAACTAACATAGTGGGTTAACTAACATAGTGGGCTAACTAACATAGTGGGTTAACTAACATAGTAAGTAGTGGGTTAACTAACATAGTGGGTTAACTAACATAGTGGGTTAACTAACATAGTGGGTTAACTAACATAGTAAGTAGTGGGTTAACTAACATAGTGGGTTAACTAACATAGTAAGTAGTGGGTTGACTAACATAGTGGGTTAACTAACATAGTAAGTAGTGGGTTGACTAACATAGTAAGTAGTGGTTTAACTAACATAGTAAGTAGTGGTTTAACTAACATAGTAAGTAGTGGTTTAACTAACATAGTGGGTTAACTAACATAGTAAGTAGTGGGTTGACTAACATAGTAAGTAGTGGGTTAACTAACATAGTAAGTAGTGGGTTGACTAACATAGTAAGTAGTGGGTTGACTAACATAGTGGGTTAACTAACATAGTGGGTTAACTAACATAGTAAGTAGTGGGTTAACTAACATAGTGGGTTAACTAACATAGTAAGTAGTGGGTTAACTAACATAGTAAGTAGTGGGTTAACTAACATAGTAAGTAGTGGGTTGACTAACATAGTAAGTAGTGAAAACATAGTAAGTAGTGGGTTAACTAACATAGTAAGTAGTGGGTTGACTAACATAGTAAGTAGTGAAAACATAGTAAGTAGTGGGTTAACTAACATAGTAAGTAGTGAAAACATAGTAAGTAGTTGGTTAACTAACATAGTAAGTAGTGAAAACATAGTAAGTAGTGGGTTAACTAACATAGTGGGTTGACTAACATAGTAAGTAGTGGGTTAACTAACATAGTAAGTAGTGGGTTAACTAACATAGTAAGTAGTGAAAACATAGTAAGTAGTTGTAAAGTTGTCTGTGATGAGATTCGAACCACCAACCTCTGGGTTGCTAGACGTTCGCATTATACGTCCATCCCGACCAAACACACTCCTTACATTTGTTGCCTTAAGTAACCTTCTCTTATGTAAAAAAAAACATGTATTTCCAATATCTGGAAAACTGATAAATGTATGATATTGTTAGAGTAGTGAAATGATTTCAAACCCTCATCCCATAGCATGAAAGCAACCATTATGTTAGGCTAAGTCTGTTTCTCTAGCTCTCTACAAGGCTTTTATTGGGCTTTAGATGAAATTGACAAGTACATTTAAGTCTCTTCCATTGTCTCTCTCTCTCTCTCTCTCTCTCTCTCTCTCTCTCTCTCTCTCTCTCTCTCTCTCTCTCTCTCTCTCTCTCTCTCTCTCTTTCTCTCTCTCCAGTTTGTGGTCCCAGCATTGACATCGGTAACGACATCAGTGAGTTCCGTCGCCTGGAGAACTGTACGATCGTCGAGGGTTACCTCCAGATCCTCCTAATAGGAGACAAGAACTACAACCTCAACCAGGAAGTGTTCCGCTCGCTCTCCTTCCCCAAACTCACCATGATCACTGACTACTTGCTGCTGTTCAGGTTAGTGGGTTAGATACACAGCTTCCACCTCTCAATGATTTCACTATTATTTTATTCATCTTTTAGATGATTCCTGCTTGTTTTTTCTTTGATCTCTTTTATGTTGTTTTCATGTAGAAGTGTGTTGCTGCTTTAAAAAAAAAAAATCACTTTAAACAAAGTTTTGATGTAATTTTTATTCAGAGTCTCGGGCCTGGACTCCTGTCCACCCTGTTCCCTAACCTCACGGTGATCCGAGGGCGAAATCTCTTCTACAATTACGCCCTGGTGATCTTTGAGATGACTTCTCTGAAGGACATCGGCCTCTACAGCCTCCAGAACATCACTAGAGGAGCCATCCGGATCGAGAAGAACCCCGAGCTCTGCTATCTGGACTCTATCGACTGGTCTCTCATCATGGATGCTGAGTTGAATAACTTCATAGCGGGAACAAACAGAGTAAGGAGTGTGGGGACGTGTGTCCAGGCATCATGGAGGACAGCCGTCGATGCATCAAGACCAACTTCAATGACAACTTCAACTGTCGCTGCTGGACCTCTAACCACTGCCAGAAAGGTAGGAACAGTCTCAGCGTTTCAATCCATCCTCGTCCGCTGTTTCAATGAGTGTGGCTGGTTTGGTTCACAACGAGCTCCATATTTTCTCAAGTGAAACGGCTTGTTGCTTGTTTATTTCTACATGCTAAGTGGGAAGTTTTTGAGAGGAACTTGCCATGTGTATGTTTATAGAAAGCTGATATTATCGTCCGATTTATGAGAGCCGATTATAAGATTTCTGAGAAAATGCTCAATAATTTATATTTGTCCTGAAGAGGGTGCACTTTACATGGCTGTAAGCATATCTTGCCTTGGCGTGGTCGAGCAAACCTGAACACTATCGCCCAATGACAGTACACCAGTCAGAGAGGAGAGTGAGCTGACTGTTACTGCTTCTACGGTGGGTGCTGAGCAGACTGAAGCTTGTCAGCTCAATGAAGTGACAGAAATGGGCCCTGGCAGAAATGGGCCCTGGCAGAAATGGGCCCTGGCCATTAGGGCTGTCAACGTTAATAAGACATTGGGATCTTTAAAATTACGGGGAAAAATCCATAAATGAAAAATGAGATGTAATTGAAGCAAAATGTAATTCACAGTGCAGTTATCACAAAACTATCAAGCACCGATCGTCATAAAGGAGGAAATAAACGTCCTAATGCAGGTCGTAGGTCGTAGGTCGTCAGTGTAACTGACTTGCCTGGTTAAATAAACGTCCTAATGCAGGTCGTAGGTCGTCAGTGTAACTGACTTGCCTGGTTAAATAAACGTTACATTTAAAAAATAAAATGCAACAATGCTGTAATGTTAATCGGAGGACATATGCATCTTTTAAATGATTTGATACAATGCCCTCCGAACGCCATCGTCTAAAATGGCAGAGTGAGACTGGGAATGACAGCAGCTAAGCCCGTTGTGACAATACTCTGGGAATGACAGCAGCTAAGCCCGTTGTGACAATACTCTGGGAATGACAGCAGCCCGTTGTGACAATACTCTGGGAATGACAGCAGCCCGTTGTGACAATACTCTGGGAATGACAGCAGCTAAGCCCGTTGTGACAATACTCTGGGAATGACAGCAGCTAAACCTGTTGTGACAATACTCTGGGAATGACAGCAGCCCGTTGTGACAATACTCTGGGAATGACAGCAGCTAAGCCCGTTGTGACAATACTCTGGGAATGACAGCAGCCCGTTGTGACAATACTCTGGGAATGACAGCAGCTAAGCCCGTTGTGACAATACTCTGGGAATGACAGCAGCTAAGCCCGTTGTGACAATACTCTGGGAATGACAGCAGCCCGTTGTGACAATACTCTGGGAATGACAGCAGCCTGTTGTGACAATACTCTGGGAATGACAGCAGCTAAGCCTGTTGTGACAATACTCTGGGAATGACAGCAGCTAAGCCTGTTGTGACAATACTCTGGGAATGACAGCAGCTAAGCCCGTTGTGACAATACTCTGGGAATGACAGCAGCCTGTTGTGACAATACTCTGGGAATGACAGCAGCTAAGCCCGTTGTGACAATACTCTGGGAATGACAGCAGCTAAGCCCGTTGTGACAATACTCTGGGAATGACAGCAGCCCGTTGTGACAATACTCTGGGAATGACAGCAGCTAAGCCTGTTGTGACAATACTCTGGGAATGACAGCAGCTAAGCCCGTTGTGACAATACTCTGGGAGGTTAAATAGTAGGTGCTGAGGTAGAACTGAGCTACAGGGACCGTACAGGGGCAGTGATGAGATGTAGACTGAGCTACAGGGACCGTACAGGGGCAGTGATGAGATGTGGACTGAGCTACAGGGACCGTACAGGGGCAGTGATGAGATGTGGACTGAGCTACAGGGACCGTACAGGGGCAGTGATGAGATGTGGACTGAGCTACAGGGACCGTACAGGGGCAGTGATGAGATGGAACTGAGCTACAGGGACCGTACAGGGGCAGTGATGAGATGTGGACTGAGCTACAGGGACCGTACAGGGGCAGTGATGAGATGTTAAATGAGTAGGTGATGAGGTGGAACTGAGCTACAGGGACCGTACAGGGGCAGTGATGAGATGCTGACTCTGAGATGTTAAATGAGTAGGTGATGAGATGTGGACTGAGCTACAGGGACTGTACAGGGGCAGTGATGAGATGTTAAATGAGTAGGTGATGAGATGGAACTGAGCTACAGGGACCGTACAGGGGCAGTGATGAGATGTTAAATGAGTAGGTGATGAGATGGAACTGAGCTACAGGGACCGTACAGGGGCAGTGATGAGATGTTAAATGAGTAGGTGATGAGATGGAACTGAGCTACAGGGACCGTACAGGGGCAGTGATGAGATGTTAAATGAGTAGGTGCTGAGGTAGAACTGAGCTACAGGGACCGTACAGGGGCAGTGATGAGAGAGGCACCGTGAGACCCAACCTGTTGCTGACAGCAGTGTGATAATGGAGAAAATCACAGAGCTGATTACAGAAACGATTGCAGTTGATATTCAGCCATTGTCACTGGTAGAGGATGTCTGCTTCAGTACCCTAATGGCATATCTAATACCAGACTACAAGATGCCATGTGGAAAAACCGAGACACAACAGAGAACATTCTATTCTGGTTAGGGCCAGTTTACGCTGTTTTGTGAAGGGAGTAGTACACAGCGTTGTACGATATCTTCAGTTTCTTGGCAATTTCTCGCATGGAATAGCCTTCATTTTTCAGAACAAGAATAGACTGATGAGTTTCAGAAGAAAGTGCTTTGTTTCTGGCAATTTTGAGCCTGTAATCGAACCCACAAATGCTGATGCTCCAGATACTCAACTAGTCTCAAGGACAGTTTTATTGCTTCTTTAATCAGACAGTTTTCCGCTGTGCTAAACTAATTGCAAAAGGGTTTTCTAATGATCAATTATCCTTTTAAAATTATCATCTTGGATTAGCTAACACAACGTGCCATTGGAACACAGGAGTAGCTAACACAACGTGCCATTGGAACACAGGAGTAGCTAACACAACGTGCCACTGGAACACAGGAGTAGCTAACACAACGTGCCATTGGAACACAGGAGTAGCTAACACAACGTGCCATTGGAACACAGGAGTAGCTAACACAACGTGCCATTGGAACACAGGAGTAGCTAACACAACGTGCCATTGGAACACAGGAGTAAGCTAACACAACGTGCCATTGGAACACAGGAGTAGCTAACACAACGTGCCATTGGAACACAGGAGTAGCTAACACAACGTGCCATTGGAACACAGGAGAAGCTAACACAACGTGCCATTGGAACACAGGAGTAGCTAACACAACGTGCCATTGGAACACAGGAGTAGCTAACACAACGTGCCATTGGAACACAGGAGTAGCTAACACAACGTGCCATTGGAACACAGGAGTAGCTAACACAACGTGCCATTGGAACACAGGAGTAGCTAACACAACGTGCCATTGGAACACAGGAGTAGCTAACACAACGTGCCATTGGAACACAGGAGTAGCTAACACAACGTGCCATTGGAACACAGGAGTAGCTAACACAACGTGCCATTGGAACACAGGAGAAGCTAACACAACGTGCCACTGGAACACAGGAGTAGCTAACACAACGTGCCACTGGAACACAGGAGTAGCTAACACAACGTGCCACTGGAACACAGGAGTAGCTAACACAACGTGCCATTGGAACACAGGAGTAGCTAACACAACGTGCCACTGGAACACAGGAGTAGCTAACACAACGTGCCACTGGAACACAGGAGTAGCTAACACAACGTGCCACTGGAACACAGGAGTAGCTAACACAACGTGCCACTGGAACACAGGAGTAGCTAACACAACGTGCCACTGGAACACAGGAGTAGCTAACACAACGTGCCATTGGAACACAGGAGTGATGGTTGCTGATAATGGGCCTCTGTACTTGGATTAGCTAACACAACGTGCCATTGGAACACAGGAGTGATGGTTGCTGATAATGGGCCTCTGTACTTGGATTAGCTAACACAACGTGCCACTGGAACACAGGAGTAGCTAACACAACGTGCCATTGGAACACAGGAGTGATGGTTGCTGATAATGGGCCTCTGTACTTGGATTAGCTAACACAACGTGCCATTGGAACACAGGAGTGATGGTTGCTGATAATGGGCCTCTGTACTTGGATTAGCTAACACAACGTGCCATTGGAACACAGGAGTGATGGTTGCTGATAATGAGCCTCTGTACTTGGATTAGCTAACACAACGTGCCATTGGAACACAGGAGTGATGGTTGCTGATAATGAGCCTCTGTATGCCTATTGTCACGAACCGGCTCAAAGCCCGTAACAAAGGGAGACAACGTGGAGATAAGGAGTAACAAAAGATATATTTATTAACTAAAGCAACTAAGGAAAATATCCAATGGTGTGTGTAATCAGTAGTCCGTAGTGTAAGTGAGTGTTTTGCATGCATGAATGTGATAATGCAGGGTGTTGAAAGGTGCCAAAGCAAACAAACAAAAGGCCACCAAGAACCACACCACAATCTACAACAGGTGTCTGCATGGAGAGAGTCTCCTCCATGAATGTTGAAGAGGTCTATTTATCCTGGGAGACACCTGGCCCAGGTGTTTCCCATGTAGCTGACGACCCTCTCAACTCCGCCCACCGGCATCCTAATAAGAAAACAAGAACAAAGACAGAATACGGCAGACAGAGTGGGAGGGTCGTCACATTCCCCCATAAAACCGGGGACCAACAAGGACCCCGGAACAACATACCAGCCTCCCGCGTCCCAAATTGACACAGGCCTCTGCGTCCCAAATTGACACAGGCCTCTGCGTCCCAAATTGACACAGGCCTCTGCGTCCCAAATTGACACAGGCCTCTGTCCCAAATTGACACAGGCCTCTGCGTCCCAAATTGACACAGGCCTCTGCGCCCCAAATTGACACAGGCCTCTGCGCCCCAAATTGACACAGGCCTCTGCGCCCCAAATTGACACAGGCCTCTGCGCCCCAAATTGACACAGGCCTCTGCGCCCCAAATTGACACAGGCCTCTGTGCCCCAAATTGATGAGGGTTTACGTGTTCACACTTACAATTTGCCCCAGCCAACCTCCTCCCCAGACCTCAGCAACCTTCGCACAGGAAGCAACATTTAAGAGGAAAGAAAACAAGACCAGGAGGGAGCAGACAGGACAGAGAGAACATGACAATACGAAACAATGGTTAGTCACGTAAACATTAGGAACAGGGCGCACGAGAGAGCGCATCAGCAATCACGTTTTCAGTCCCCCGGATGTGCCTCACATCGAGATGGAATGATTGTAAAAATAAACACCATCGCATTATATTATTATCCTCTGGTTTGGACACATCATGGACCTCAAAAAAGTGAGGGGGTTATGGTCGGTGTAGACCACAATAGGTACTACCCCCGACCCGACATACACTTCGAAGTGTTGTAGCGCCCAAATGAGTGCTAGCGCTTCCTTTTCAATAACCGAATAGTTCAACTGATAATCGTTAAACTTTTTAGAAAAGAAACTAACAGGCTTCTCAATCCCAGACACATCTGCTTGCAGCAAAACTGCACCTGCCCCCACATGACTAGCATCCACCTGCAAGGTAAATGACAAATCCATGCGAGGAGCAGCCAGCACTGGAGTTGAGGTAAGCAACCTCTTTGAATCTTCAAAAGCGTGTTGACAACGAGTAGACCAAACGTAAACAGCCTTAGCTTTCAGCATATCTGTCAAGGAGCGACCACAGTAGAGAAGTTATTACAAAAACTACGGTAATAACCAATCATGCCCAAGAAACGCATCAGTTCCTTTTTAGTAGTTGGTGGTGGAAAAGCATCAATAGCCACCACTTTAGCCCGAACAGGACGCACTTCACCCTGCCCAACCACTTTTCCAAGGTATGTAACGGTCGCCTGAGCAAACTCACATTTTGCCAGATTGATTGTGAGGCGACCTGCAGCCAGACGTTCAAACAAGGCTTGAATACGGGACAGATGTTCTTCCCAAGTATCTGCATAGATCACTACATCGTCCAAATAAACAGCGCACCCGGTCAGACCGGCGACAACCCTGTTCATAAGTCGCTGAAAAGTGGCAGGTGCATTGCGCAGACCGAAACTCATAACTGAATACGAGTACAGACCAAAGGGTGTAATAAAGGCAGAGATTTCACGTGCCCTACTCGTCAGTGGCACCTGCCAATAGCCTTTTAACAGGTCAAATTTGCTCACAAACTTAGCTGCACCGACTTGATCAACACAGTCCTCCATCCGAGGAAGAGGAAATGAATCTGGCTTTGTGACACTGTTTACCTTACGGTAGTCCGTACAAAAACGGTTTGTTCCATCCGGTTTACTGACCAAGATACAGGGAGAAGCCCAACTGGAGAAAGAAGGCTCTGCTATCTTACTCTCCAGCATGTACTTGACCTCAGCATCCAGACAACGTAGTTTCTCTGAAGAAACTCTATAGAACCGCTGACGAATGGGGTCAGCACCTCCAATGTCAATATCATGTTCTATTAAGTTTGTACGTGTAGGTGTATCAGAAAATAAACCTGGAAATCTCTGAATCAGACCAACCATCTCTTTCCGCTCATCAACAGGTAGGTGAGTGAGAAGACTGTCTAAAATATCCAGTGTTTCTGAATTTTTCAATCTACCCTGCAATATACAATCGTCAGGACCAGGAACATCTTCCTCCTCATGCACAGATCTAGCACGACAAGAACCCAAGGAAACAACGGTATCAGCCAAAAGAACAGGTTTACCGTCCTCTGTAGAATCCCACTGTTCAGTCTCAGAGGAACGTGCATAATAGGGTTTTAACAGATTTACATGGCACAGCTGGTGTGCTTTCCTCCGTTCTGGAGTGGCAACTAGATAATTTTGCTCAGTGTACTGGCGCACCACTGTATATGGACCTTGAAACTTGGCTTGAAAAGGAGAACCAACAATTGGCAGCAGAGCAAGAACCTGGTCACCTGGACTAAAGTGACGAGGCTCAGTTCGGCGATCAAATATGCCCTTCATCCTATCCTGTGAAGATGATAACTTCTCTTTAGCCATTTCACCAGCGGCATACAGCCGTCGCCGGAAATCACACACATACGAACACAGGGACTGAGGAGGCTCGGGAGACTTCCAGTCATCCTGGAGAACAGATAAAAGTCCACGCACCCTATGTCCAAACACAAGGTCATTTGGACTGAAACCTGTGCTCTCCTGTGAAACTTCCCTAGCGGCTAACAGTAACCAAGGCAACCCCTCCTCCCAATCCTTATCCATCTCAGTACAATAAGCTCTCAACAAAGACTTAAGTGTTTGATGGAAACGTTCCAGTGCTCCTTGACTTTGCGCGTGATAGGCGCTAGACACATTGTGTTTAATATGAAGCTGTTGAAGAACCTGACCAAACAGATTAGAGGTAAAATTAGATCCTTGATCACTCTGAATGACCTTAGGGATTCCAAACAATGAGAGAAACTGAGTCAAAGCTTTTAACACCGATTTAGTCGTGATAGATCGGAGAGGATAGGCAGCAGGAAACCTAGTGGTCTGACACATCACAGTGAACAGGTAACTGCTACCCTTTTTAGAATGAGGCAGAGGACCCACACAGTCAATAATTAGATACTCAAAAGGTTGGCTGAGTACAGGAATAGGAAACAATGGTACTGGTTTAATAGCTTGATTAGGCTTACCAGTTAATTGACAGGTGTGACAAGTTTTGATAAAATCAGAAACATCCCTCTTTAATCTAGGCCAAAAGAAATGTCTTAATATGCGATTGTAGGTTTTCCTCACCCCCATATGTCCAGCAACGTCACTGTGAGAAGTTTCCAACACCAACTCACGAAGCTTAACTGGTACAACAACCTGACTAATTGCCTCCCCAGAAAAACACTATCATGAGACACCCACTTTCTCATCAGGACATCCTCTTGGAGAAAATAGCCATGGGCGACATCTCCCAACTGTTCTATAGGCACAATTTGATCACGCAACTCTTCCAACGTGGGGTCATCCCGTTGAGCATTGATTAGATCTGAGCGGGTTACAGATAACGGGATAACAGGGAAAACAGTGACATACTTTGTATTATTATCATTAGTCGGCGCAGTGACTAGTTCGCCACGGCTCATAGAACGTGTCACTGCACACGCAGAGAACACCTCTGGGAAACTCTGTACACTCTCATCAGGAATCCCAACAAATGACGGCTTAGTGGAAACCACTAGAGATGGAAACACAACTGGCCATACCCGCTCACCTGCTAAGTTATTCCCAAGGATAACGTCGATACCCTCAATAGGCAATGAAGGACGCACCCCCACAACAACTTCACCCTTCACCAGCCCACAATCCAACATCAGTTTATGCAATGGAACTGACAGAGTGTTCAAACCTATTCCCCTAATTAGAACACTATTCCCCGAATCAGTCTCAGCAGAAAAGGGTAACACAGACTCCAACACAAATGATTCAGAGGCACCTGTGTCTCTCAGGATCTTCACTGGCACTAGGTCTTTACTTCCTAACATAGACACAAAACCTTCTGTAATGAAAGGTAAATAGTCTGGATCAATATGGACTTTCACATTCTCCTGGGCCTGAGGAAATGAGTCAAGAATGAACTGATGTGGAACAGGTGCAGCTAACGCAGCAGGCTTAGATTTAGCGTAAGCACCCTTTGACCTGAGAAGTGGACATTCGTTTTTCCAATGACCTGAACCTTGACAGTAGTGACACTCCTGCCCAAAGTCAGCCTTACCATGGGAGTCAGGTTCAACCCTAGTTGAATAGAACTCTGCCCGAGAATCAAAGTATCTCGGTGAGCGAAGCCCAAATCTATCCGAACACCCCCACTCTTTCCGAATACGGGGTTTTGCAAAGACACTTTTGTGAGTCAACACATACTCGTCCGCCAAAACCGCAGCTTCAGCAACATTCTTTACTTTCTGTTCATTAATATAAGTGGCAATACGATCAGGAATTGTGTCCTTAAATTGCTCTAACATAATCAGATCACACAGCCCTTGAAAGTCACAACTGCAGAGGCAGAACACCAGCGATTAAACTGTAAAGATAACTGTCGCGCAAACTCAACATGAGTCTGGTTATCGTCCCTTTTTAAAGTTCTAAATCGTTGGCGGTAAGCCTCAGGGACCAATTCATAAATCTGTAACACAGCTGTTTTAACTTTATCATAACTGGCACTGTCGTGTACACTAAGAGCTGAATATGCTTCCTGCGCTTTACCAGTCAGCACACACTGCAACATTAAAGTGCGGTCAGAATCAGGCCAACTCCTAGCGTCAGCAACCCGCTCAAACAACGAAAAGAATGTCTCGGGGTCCCTTTCATTAAACCGAGGCAATAACCGCAAGTTCCCAACAATATCAAATGTCTCTGGGGCACGACCAAAAGCGGAACTACCCCTAGGTAAATCTGGGTCACCTTCCCAAAACAAACTCTCCCCTGAGATCTTTCCTTCCCTAACCAACTCTATACGTTCTTGTTGCAACTTGATTTTAGCACGCTCCATATCTTGTTTAAATGCCAATTCCTTTTCATATTTCACACGATCATGCTCTAGCTTCTCACGATCATGCTCTAGCTTCTCACGATCATGCTCTAGCTGTAACAAAAGCAGTTCTTTCTGCTGTTCAAAAAGAAGGCTACTAGGACTAACCGATGGAATGGCCATTGTAACGTTATGGGGAGACAACAAATCCTCAGCAGAGGCTGGCCCGGTGGTAACTTCAAGAATACCACTCTCCATCAGATTGGCTTTCAATATCAACCTAATAGAATTCTTTAGACGTTTATCACTAATCTCAACCTTGTAGTGTTCCGCGACCTTCAACAGCTGTTCTTTAGTACCTAAATCTAACAATTCCTCTGATGGAGAGCGAATGAACTTATCTACATAAGACGCCATAATCACACAAAAAACAATTCTCGCTCTTCCCTTCTGCTGAGCACACCAGAACACAACCCGAGAATTGACAATCACCCTGAGCACCACAGAAGAGAGATGAGATATGGAGCTTCCCCAAAACCTACAATAACTCAACCCTAGTCTTCGTGCAGATTTGCGGTGGGAATTTACGCACTGTAGCCCGCTGGCAAGGAAATAGAACTCCCCAGCATGCTGGCAAATTCCACCAAGCCACGGATGTGCCCCGAGACAACTGCTCAGTCCACAGACACCACACAAAAATAACAAACATTAACCATGCCCAACATATTCCAAAAAATGAAACACGTCGCTAAACCTATCAGGGGAAAAAGGCTATAGCTCCGGGTAGCAAGTTCCACTACCCTACCCAAATCTCCCACCGAGGTACACAGCAGATTACTCACTTCAGACTGACGTCCCAACAGAAAGTAGAACAAGAGTTCAGGCTAGGCAGGGCCTGGAAACTAACCATTATACTCTCTCCAACGCAGCACACAAACCAAACAACAAAGGCAACCAATACTGGGCCGATCACACTCAAACACTATTCAAACCAAACACGTACCTCCACGGTCTCCCAAACCAATAGTTCAAAGATCCCGGATGAGCCCCCACTTGTCACGAACCGGCTCAAAGCCCGTAACAAAGGGAGACAACGTGGAGATAAGGAGTAACAAAAGATATATTTATTAACTAAAGCAACTAAGGAAAATATCCAATGGTGTGTGTAATCAGTAGTCCGTAGTGTAAGTGAGTGTTTTGCATGCATGAATGTGATAATGCAGGGTGTTGAAAGGTGCCAAAGCAAACAAACAAAAGGCCACCAAGAACCACACCACAATCTACAACAGGTGTCTGCATGGAGAGAGTCTCCTCCATGAATGTTGAAGAGGTCTATTTATCCTGGGAGACACCTGGCCCAGGTGTTTCCCATGTAGCTGACGACCCTCTCAACTCCGCCCACCGGCATCCTAATAAGAAAACAAGAACAAAGACAGAATACGGCAGACAGAGTGGGAGGGTCGTCACACGTTTAGTGCTATCTGGGATCCTTGGGACGTCACCATCCTAAACCTGAACCTTTACCTAACCTTAACCATTTTAAATGTCAATTTCAATTGGTGTAGGGTCGTCCCAAAGATCCTGGATAGCAAGGACCGTTCACTGAGGCAACACTGCGTCTCGGGTCCACCAGGATAGTATTGTGGTAGGTTGGTGGAACCTGCCTGATCGCTGCGTCTTGGGTCCGCCAGGATAGTATTGTGGTAGGTTGGTGGAACCGGCCTGATCGCTGCATCTCGGGTCCACCAGGATAGTGTTGTGGTAGGTTGGTGGAACCGGCCTGATCGCTGCGTCTTGGGTCCACCAGGATAGTATTGTGGTAGGTTGGTGGAACCGGCCTGATCGCTGCGTCTTGGGTCCACCAGGATAGTATTGTGGTAGGTTGGTGGAACCGGCCTGATCGCTGCGTCTTGGGTCCACCAGGATAGTATTGTGGTAGGTTGGTGGAACCGGCCTGATCGCTGCGTCTTGGGTCCACCAGGATAGTATTGTGGTAGGTTGGTGGAACCGGCCTGATCGCTGCGTCTTGGGTCCACCAGGATAGTATTGTGGTAGGTTGGTGGAACCGGCCTGATCGCTGCGTCTTGGGTCCACCAGGATAGTATTGTGGTAGGTTGGTGGAACCGGCCTGATCGCTGCGTCTCGGGTCCACCAGGATAGTATTGTGGTAGGTTGGTGGAACCGGCCTGATCGCTGCGTCTTGGGTCCACCGGAAACTCTGAGGGCCCAGAATATTTTATACATGTTGCAAGTTCGCTAACACAAGCTTCGGGCCGCCGGACCCAAGTTCATAGTTGATACAATTACATTTACATTGAAGTCATTTAGCAGACGCTCTTATCCAGAGCAACTTACAAATTGGTGCATTCACCTTATGACATCCAGTGGAACAGTCACTTTACAATAGTGCATCTAAATCTTAAAGGGGGTGAGAGGGATTACTTATCCTATCCTAGGTATTCCTTAAAGAGGTGGGGTTTCAGGTGTCTCCGGAAGGTGGTGATTGACTCCGCTGTCCTGGCGTCGTGAGGGAGTTTGTTCCACCATTGGGGGCCAGAGCAGCGAACAGTTTTGACTGGGCTGAGCGGGAACTGTACTTCCTCAGTGGTAGGGAGGCGAGCAGGCCAGAGGTGGATGAACGCAGTGCCCTTGTTTGGGTGTAGGGCCTGATCAGAGCCTGGAGGTACTGAGGTGCCGTTCCCCTCACAGCTCCGTAGGCAAGCATCATGGTCTTGTAGCGGATGCGAGCTTCAACTGGAAGCCAGTGGAGAGAGCGGAGGAGCGGGGTGACGTGAGAGAACTTGGGAAGGTTGAACACCAGACGGGCTGCGGCGTTCTGGATGAGTTGAAGGGGTTTAATGGCACAGGCAGGGAGCCCAGCCAACAGCGAGTTGCAGTAATCCATCGAATTTTGATTAACCACATGACAGTGATTTTAATATATGAAGACGTTATTATAATTTAAATACATGTTTCACAAACCATAACTGGCCACTGATCGGTAGAAATGGTAAGATAAATTGGCGTTCAACATGAAAGGTTGCCTACTCCTCGTGTAGCCGATTACCGGCAACTTCAGGCGAGTAATGGCAGAATATGCAAATTCCAGCAGGAGCGGGAGGAGACTAGTTGGGTCAGGTAAAGTTTAATATATATTTATTTTAAATGTCTCTATCTAGATCTCTGGCACCCTCTTGAGGCATTTATCTTATTTCATCAAACCATCATCTTAAAGCATCAGACAAGCTCAATGCTTGCAGGTGATTTTATTAAAATACATAGGGTGTGTGTATATGGGAAAAATACAATGCAAATAAATTTGATCGATCGATTGGAACAGGTGGTTCCCCCCTTCCCCCTCTCTATCGATCAAATCTAACCGTTATTTGATTAGTATCATTTGAGATTCTAATAAAGACAGAATAGCAGCAATTTAAGACACATTTGCAACACAGAAAACATTTAACAGGACAATGGTTTGGGAAAGTGTGGTGCAACTAGAGGTCAAAACATTGACAGCCCCCAACTTAATTTTCTATCATATTGTTTAATCTTATTGAAAGGGATCCTGTCATTTCAGGACCTTTTGGAAGTTTGTTCCAAGCAGAGAACTGAATAGCTTTGTTTTTACCTCAGTCTGTATGGGCCGAGTGGGTCAACAGAACAGTCATATCAGCACAGGTGATACGTTTTAATTTGTCTGGTGGACAATGTACACTGATCAAATGCAATGCAATGTAGATTCTATTGAGAATGGAACGACTGAACAAACGAAACGGCACAGCAAGTGAGTGACAAACGTAAATGCCAACAAAATAACTTTTAGGTGTGTGTGTGTGTGTGTGTGTGTCCTTTTATTTAACTAGGCAAGTCCATTAAGAACAAATTCGTATTTACAATGACGGCCCGGATGACGCTGGGCCAATTGTGCGCCGCCCTATGGGACTCCCAATCACGGCCGGATGTGATACCGCCTGGATTCGAACCAGGGACTGTAGTGACGCCTCTTGCACTAAGATGCAGTGCCTTAGACAGCTGTGTGTGTTAACTATTTAACTGTACTAGAATGCTTACAAAGCCCCCTTTATTTTTTTATATCGGGTATCGGTATCGGGTTTTCTTTTGGCAAGTAAGAACTCTATATCGGCCAAAGAGTTTTATCGGTGCGTCACTAGTTACGATGCCAAACTGCAGTCAGGTTAAGATCCTGGTGAGGACGACGAGCACGCAGATGAGCTTCCCTGAGACGTTTCTGACAGTTTGTGCAGAAGTATTTCAGTTGTGCAAACCCAGAGTTTCATTAGCAGTCCGGGTGGCTGGTCTCAGGTGAATTAGATGAGAAGGTCCTGGGCTGGCGTGGTCACATGGTCTGTGGTTGTGAGGCCAGATGAGAAGGTCCTGGGCTGGTGTGGTCACATGGTCTGTGGTTGTGAGGCCAGATGAGAAGGTCCTGGGCTGGCGTGGTCACATGGTCTGTGGTTGTGTGATCAGTTGGATGTACTGTACTGCCTTATGGTTGAGAAATTAACATGACATTTTCTGACAACAGCTCTGGTGGACATTCCTGCAGTTAGCATGCCAATTGCAACGCTCCCTCAACTTGAGACATTTGTGGCATTGTGTTTTGTGACAAAACTGCACATTTTAGAATGGCCTTTTATTGTCTCCAGCACAAGGTGCACCTGTGTAATGATCATGATATTTAATCAGCTTCTTGATATGCCACACCTGTCAGGTAGATGTATTATCTTGGCAAAGGAGAAATGCTCACTAACAGAGATATAAACACATTTGTGCACAGAATTTGAGAGGAATAAGGTTTTTGTGAGAATGGAGCATTTCTGGGATCTTTTATTTCAGCTCATGACACATAGGACCAACACTTTACATGTTGTGTTTTTATATTGTTGTTTAGTTACACTAGTAAAATGGGAGCTGTCTCAATATGGCCTTAAATAAAAAGATACCAAGGATTTAACCTCTGAGGAGGTACGGAAGGCCACTCCCATGTAGAAGGTGATGTGTGAGAGCTTTGGAGTTCGTAATGAATCTCATATGTAATGACACCACAGGCATAAAGTACAAGATATCACCATTATCAATTACAGGCACCAAAGTAGTATTGGAAACAAGCCTTTTTCTCCCCTTATGTCTCTCTCTCTCTCACAGAACTACTGGTAGGCTGTTGATCTGTCTTCCAGTCACCCTCTCTGTTCTGCCGCCCTATCACGGTCACCCTCTCTGTTCTGCCGCCCTATCACGGTCACCCTCTCTGTTCTGCCGCCCTATCACGGTCACCCTCTCTGTTCTGCCGCCCTATCACGGTCACCCTCTCTGTTCTGCCGCCCTATCACGGTCACCCTCTCTGTTCTGCCGCCCTATCACGGTCACCCTCTCTGTTCTGCCGCCCTATCACGGTCACCCTCTCTGTTCTGCCGCCCTATCACGGTCACCCTCTCTGTTCTGCCGCCCTGAAAAAACAGATAGTGGCAATATTACGGTTTGCCCCTCTCGAGACGCCGTAGCAACAACAGCCAGTAACACTGCCTCAGGTCTTACTCTCACAGTCACCCTCTCTGTTCTGTTTGCCCCTCTGGAGACACTGGCTGTTGTTGCTACAGTAACACTGCCTCAGGTCTTAGTCTCACAGTCACCCTCTCTGTTCTGTTTGCCCCTCTGGAGACGCCGTAGCAACAACAGCCAGTAACACTGCCTCAGGTCTTAGTCTCACAGTCACCCTCTCTGTTCTGTTTGCCCCTCTGGAGACACCGTAGCAACAACAGCCAGTAACACTGCCTCAGGTCTTAGTCTCACAGTCACCCTCTCTGTTCTGTTTGCCCCTCTGGAGACACCGTAGCAACAACAGCCAGTAATACTGCCTCAGGTCTTAGTCTCACAGTCACCCTCTCTGTTCTGTTTGCCCCTCTGGAGACGCCGTAGCAACAACAGCCAGTAACACTGCCTCAGGTCTTACTCTCACAGTCACCCTCTCTGTTCTGTTTGCCCCTCTGGAGACGCCGTAGCAACAACAGCCAGTAATACTGCCTCAGGTCTTAGTCTCACAGTCACCCTCTCTGTTCTGTTTGCCCTCTGGAGACACCGTAGCAACAACAGCCAGTAATACTGCCTCAGGTCTTACTCTCACAATTTTACATCTAACTAAGATGTTTCTTGTTAAATGACAAACACTTAATTGAAGAATCCCGTCCATAGTTCCCACTCCTGCTAGACTCTCTGTCGTGTCTGTAGTGTCGGTGTGAGGAGGAAAGCTTCCTCTCTGTGGACACAGTAACTAATGAAGTGAGCCCATCCACTTGACACCTCGGAGCCACTGCAGGGAGCAAACATCTAGTTTGCAGAGGGAGAGCAGGAGCGTAGAAAAAGCAATCAATTCAATTCAAGCAGCTTCTTTTTTTTAAAATAAATGTGTGCACTGTCTCTTTAAGAAAGTAATGAAAGAATCTGACTTTGTGGCTGTGGAATCTAACTTTGTGGCTGTGGAATCTGACTTTGTGGCTGTGGAATCTGACTTTGTGGCTGTGGAATCTGACTTTGTGGCTGTGGAATCTGACTTTGTGGCTGTGGAATCTGACTTTGTGGCTGTGGAATCTGACTTTGTGGCTGTGGAATCTGACTTTGTGGCTGTGGAATCTGACTTTGTGGCTGTGGAATCTGACTTTGTGGCTGTGGAATCCATACAAGTGGTGGGGGTGAGGGAGATAAAGGACTTTGTTTTGTGAAAAGTTCAACATTTCCACATGCAGTGTTGTGTTATTTAAGTGTGTTAACTTGTGTGCAGCATGAGAGGGGAGCTAATGCAGGCCAGACAGCTGTAGCAGTGAATTAGGAAGTGGACAAGGCTCATCCTACTATAAAGGGGCTGATTAGGGATGGGCACGGTTCATACAGTATTCAAATATCCAAACGGACGTTAGTATTCAAATACTTGTGTGAGTATATATATATTTTTTTAAAGAAAAATAATCTCATGCTTATTTTAACAGTGAAAAGGCTTTGTCTAAATGAAATGATGTATGGAACATTACTACACAAGGATATACTGACAACACACTTTGAATGTGGTCTTTCTGCTGTGAACCCATTAATACATACAGTAGTAGTCTTCTCTGTGAACCCATTAATACATACCGTAGTAGTCTTTCTGCTGTGAACCCATTAATACATACAGTAGTAGTCTTCTCTGTGAACCCATTAATACATACAGTAGTAGTCTTCTCTGTGAACCCATTAATACATACAGTAGTAGTCTTCTCTGTGAACCCATTAATACATACAGTAGTAGTCTTCTCTGTGAACCCATTAATACATACAGTAGTAGTCTTCTCTGTAAACCCATTAATACATACAGTAGTAGTCTTCTCTGTGAACCCATTAATACATACAGTAGTAGTCTTCTCTGTGAACCCATTAATACATACAGTAGTAGTCTTCTCTGTGAACCCATTAATACATACAGTAGTAGTCTTCTCTGTGAACCCATTAATACATACAGTAGTAGTCTTCTGTGAACCCATTAATACATACAGTAGTAGTCTTCTCTGTGAACCCATTAATACATACAGTAGTAGTCTTCTCTGTGAACCCATTAATACATACAGTAGTAGTCTTCTCTGTAAACCCATTAATACATACAGTAGTAGTCTTCTCTGTGAACCCATTAATACATACAGTAGTAGTCTTCTCTGTGAACCCATTAATACATACAGTAGTAGTCTTCTCTGTGAACCCATTAATACATACAGTAGTAGTCTTCTCTGTAAACCCATTAATACATACAGTAGTAGTCTTCTCTGTGAACCCATTAATACATACAGTAGTAGTCTTCTCTGTGAACCCATTAATACATACAGTAGTAGTCTTCTCTGTGAACCCATAAATACATACCGTAGTAGTCTTCTCTGTGAACCCATTAATACATACAGTAGTAGTCTTCTCTGTGAACCCATTAATACATACAGTAGTCTTCTCTGTGAACCCATTAATACATACAGTAGTAGTCTTCTCTGTAAACCCATTAATACATACAGTAGTAGTCTTCTCTGTGAACCCATAAATACATACAGTAGTAGTCTTCTCTGTAAACCCATTAATACATATAGTAGTAGTCTTCTCTGTGAACCCATTAATACATACAGTAGTAGTCTTCTCTGTAAACCCATTAATACATATAGTAGTAGTCTTCTCTGTGAACCCATTAATACATACAGTAGTAGTCTTCTCTGTGAACCCATAAATACATACAGTAGTAGTCTTCTCTGTGAACCCATTAATACATACAGTAGTAGTCTTCTCTGTAAACCCATTAATACATACAGTAGTAGTCTTCTCTGTGAACCCATTAATACATACAGTAGTAGTCTTCTCTGTGAACCCATTAATACATACAGTAGTAGTCTTCTCTGTGAACCCATTAATACATACCGTAATGGCCTAAATGGGCTTCAGACGTTTGTTCTTATTGATGGACCAATCGGTAGCTTCTCTCTCTTTCTTCCTCCTGTCTAAGGCTCTCAGGCCCCTGCCAATCTCACTGCTGCAAGCAAGCGCCACCCAAGTCTCGCGGCTGCATGGCAAGCCAGTTCCCAAGTCTCGCGGCTGCATGGCAAGCCAGTTCCCAAGTCTCGCGGCTGCATGGCAAGCAAGCGCCACCCAAGTCTCGCGGCTGCATGGCAAGCAAGCGCCACCCAAGTCTCGCGGCTGCATGGCAAGCCAGTTCCCAAGTCTCGCGGCTGCATGGCAAGCCAGTTCCCAAGTCTCGCGGCTGCATGGCAAGCCAGTTCCCAAGTCTCGCGGCTGCATGGCAAGCCAGTTCCCAAGTCTCGCGGCTGCATGGCAAGCCAGTTCCCAAGTCTCGCGGCTGCATGGCAAGCCAGTTCCCAAGTCTCGCGGCTGCATGGCAAGCCAGTTCCCAAGTCTCGCGGCTGCATGGCAAGCCAGTTCCCAAGTCTCGCGGCTGCATGGCAAGCCAGTTCCCAAGTCTCGCGGCTGCATGGCAAGCCAGTTCCCAAGTCTCGCGGCTGCATGGCAAGTCAGTTCCCAAGTCTCGCGGCAGCATAGCAAGCCAGTTCCCAAGGTTAAACAGTTGTATTTTGTTTGCATGTACTTCCACGAACCCGGATATCTGAAAAGATTTCATGATGTTGTTCGAATAGTGAAATGATTTCAAATGCCCATCCATCCCATCGCCGATACAGACTCGATCCTCTAAAGGAGTACTGAACCGCTTTTTAGAATCAAATTATGGACCTTTTTGTATACCGTGCAACACACACACACACACACACACACACACACACACACACACACACACACACACACACACACACACACACACACACACACACACACACACACACACACACACACACACACACACACACACACACACACACACACACACACACACAGAGTCTGACCTCTCATCTCTATTCTGCTACGCTGCCTCACCTCCCTCCCATCCAACAACCACTTGTAGCTTTCTTTAAACTGTTGTTTACATTTCACACTGACCTGATGTCACCACTGTCTGTCTGCTCGTCTAGCTTTGCCTCAGCGTATTATTTCTGGCACACAATGTCTATAGACCAGTGCTTTGTCTGTTGGATATAGAACTGCCCGGAACCGTCTGAAATATTCACATGATTTCCTGTCAGAGAGGGGAGAGGGAGGTCACAGCCAGATACAGAGTCTTCAGAAGGTATTCATACCCCTCCACTTATTCCACATTTTGTTGTTACAGCCTGAATTCAAAATAGATTTAAAATAAAGTGTTTACCTGTCTACACACAGTGACAGTGAAAACATGTTTTTAGAAATAGTTGCAAATGTATTGAATATGAAATAATACAGAAATATCTCAATTAAAGTATTCACACCCATGTTCGAATCACCTTTGGAAGCAATTACAGTTGAGTCTTTCTGGGTAAGTCTCTAAGAGCGTCTCTAAGAGAGTAAGTAGAGGAAGTGGACGACTAGCCAGGGTGGGGACGACTAGCCGTGGCGGGGGACGACTAGCCGGGGGGGGACACTAGCCGGGCGGGGACGACTAGCCGGGGGACGACTAGCCAGGGCGGGGACGACTAGCCAGGGCGGGGACGACTAGCCGGGGGGGACGACTAGCCGGGGGCGGGGACGACTAGCCGGGGGGGGACGACTAGCCGGGGGGACGACTAGCCGGGGCGGGGACGACTAGCCGGGGCGACTAGCCGGGGGCGGGGACGACTAGCCGGGGGCGGGGACGACTAGCCGGGGGCGGGGCGACTAGCCGGGGGTGGGCGACTAGCCGGGGGTGGGCGACCAGCCGGGCGGGGGCTAGCCGGGGCGGGGGCGACTGGCGGGGGCGACTAGCCGGGGCGGGGGCGACTGGCGGGGGCGACTAGCCGGGGCGGGGGCGACTGGCGGGGGCGACTAGGGGGCGACTAGCCAGGGCGGGGGCGACTAGCCGGGGCGACTAGCCAGGGCGGGGGGCGACTAGCCGGGGCGACTAGCCAGGGCGGGGCGACTAGCCAGGGCGGGGGCGACTAGCCAGGGCGGGGGCGACTAGCCAGGGCGGGGGCGACTAGCCAGGGCGGGGGCGACTAGCCAGGGCGGGGGCGACTAGCCAGGGCGGGGGCGACTAGCCAGGGCGGGGGCGACTAGCCGGGGCGACTAGCCAGGGCGGGGGCGACTAGCCGGGGCGACTAGCCAGGGCGGGGGCGACTAGCCGGAGCGACTAGCCAGGGCGGGGGCGACTGGCCGGGGCGACTAGCCAGGACGACTAGCCGGGGCGACTAGCCAGGGCGGGGGCGACTAGCCGGGGCGACTAGCCGGGGCGACTAGCCAGGGCGGGGGCGACTAGCCGGGGCGACTAGCCAGGGCGGGGGCGACTAGCCAGGGCGGGGACGACTGACAACAATTACAGTTGAGTCTTTCTGGGTAAGTCTCTAAGAGCGTCTCTAAGAGGGTAAGTAGAGGAAGTGGATGACTAGCTAGGG
Organism: Oncorhynchus gorbuscha; assembly: GCF_021184085.1. NCBI lineage: Eukaryota > Metazoa > Chordata > Actinopteri > Salmoniformes > Salmonidae > Oncorhynchus > Oncorhynchus gorbuscha. The sequence goes on from NW_025747651.1 coordinate 34,134, forward strand.
TAGGGTGAACAGATGACTAGCTAGGGTAGGAGGAGGGATGACAGATGACTAGCTAGGGTAGGGATGACGGATGACTAGCTAGGGTAGGAGGAGGGATGACTAGCTAGGGTAGGAGGAGGGATGACTAGCTAGGGTAGGAGGAGGGATGACTAGCTAGGGTAGGAGGAGGGATGACTGATGACTAGCTAGGGTAGGAGGAGGGATGACTGATGACTAGCTAGGGTAGGGATGACTGATGACTAGCTAGGGTAGGAATGACTAGCTAGGGTAGGAATGACTAGCTAGGGTAGGAATGACGGATGACTAGCTAGGGTAGGGACGACGGATGACTAGCTAGGGTAGGGACGAAGGATGACTAGCTAGGGTAGGGTGAACACATGACTAGCTAGGGTAGGAGGAGGGATGACAGATGACTAGCTAGGGTAGGAATGACTAGCTAGGGTAGGAATGACTAGCTAGGGTAGGAATGACTAGCTAGGGTAGGGATGACGGATGACTAGCTAGGGTAGGGATGACGGATGACTAGCTAGAGTAGGAGGAGGGATGACTAGCTAGGGTAGGAGGAGGGATGACTAGCTAGGGGAGGGATGACTAGCTAGGGTAGGAATGACTAGCTAGGGTAGGAATGACTAGCTAGGGTAGGAATGACTAGCTAGGGTAGGAATGACTAGCTAGGGTAGGAATGACTAGCTAGGGTAGGGATGACGGATGACTAGCTAGGGTAGGGATGACGGATGACTAGCTAGGGTAGGGTAGGGATGACAGATGACTAGCTAGGGTAGGAATGACTAGCTAGGGTAGGAATGACTAGCTAGGGTAGGAATGACTAGCTAGGGTAGGGATGACGGATGACTAGCTAGGGTAGGGATGACGGATGACTAGCTAGGGTAGGGTAGGGATGACAGATGACTAGCTAGGGTAGGAATGACTAGCTAGGGTAGGAATGACTAGCTAGGGTAGGAATGACTAGCTAGGGTAGGAATGACGGATGACTAGCTAGGGTAGGGTAGGGATGACAGATGACTAGCTAGGGTAGGAATGACTAGCTAGGGTAGGAATGACTAGCTAGGGTAGGAATGACTAGCTAGGGTAGGGATGACGGATGACTAGCTAGGGTAGGAATGACGGATGACTAGCTAGGGTAGGGTAGGGATGACAGATGACTAGCTAGGGTAGGAATGACTAGCTAGGGTAGGAATGACTAGCTAGGGTAGGAATGACTAGCTAGGGTAGGGATGACAGATGACTAGCTAGGGTAGGGTAGGGATGACTGATGACTAGCTAGGGTAGGAATGACTGATGACTAGCTAGGGTAGGGTGGGGATGACAGATGACTAGCTAGGGTAGGAATGACTAGCTAGGGTAGGAATGACTAGCTAGGGTAGGAATGACTAGCTAGGGTAGGGATGACAGATGACTAGCTAGGGTAGGGTAGGGATGACAGATGACTAGCTAGGGTAGGAGGAGGGATGACTGATGACTAGCTAGGGTAGGAATGACTAGCTAGGGTAGGAATGACTAGCTAGGGTAGGAATGACTAGCTAGGGTAGGGATGACGGATGACTAGCTAGGGTAGGAATGACGAATGTCTAGCTAGGGTAGGAGGAGGGATGACTAGCTAGGGTAGGAGAAGGGATGACTAGCTAGGGTAGGAGAAGGGATGACTAGCTAGGGTAGGGATGACGGATGACTAGCTAGGGTAGGGATCACAGATGGGGGGCGACTAGCCGGGGCGACTAGCCGGGGCGACTAGCCAGGGCGGGGGCGACTAGCCGGGGCGACTAGCCAGGGCGGGGGCGACTAGCCAGGGCGGGGACGACTGACAACAATTACAGTTGAGTCTTTCTGGGTAAGTCTCTAAGAGCGTCTCTAAGAGGGTAAGTAGAGGAAGTGGATGACTAGCTAGGGTAGGGTGAACAGATGACTAGCTAGGGTAGGAGGAGGGATGACAGATGACTAGCTAGGGTAGGGATGACGGATGACTAGCTAGGGTAGGAGGAGGGATGACTAGCTAGGGTAGGAGGAGGGATGACTAGCTAGGGTAGGAGGAGGGATGACTAGCTAGGGTAGGAGGAGGGATGACTGATGACTAGCTAGGGTAGGAGGAGGGATGACTGATGACTAGCTAGGGTAGGGATGACTGATGACTAGCTAGGGTAGGAATGACTAGCTAGGGTAGGAATGACTAGCTAGGGTAGGAATGACGGATGACTAGCTAGGGTAGGGACGACGGATGACTAGCTAGGGTAGGGACGAAGGATGACTAGCTAGGGTAGGGTGAACACATGACTAGCTAGGGTAGGAGGAGGGATGACAGATGACTAGCTAGGGTAGGAATGACTAGCTAGGGTAGGAATGACTAGCTAGGGTAGGAATGACTAGCTAGGGTAGGGATGACGGATGACTAGCTAGGGTAGGGATGACGGATGACTAGCTAGAGTAGGAGGAGGGATGACTAGCTAGGGTAGGAGGAGGGATGACTAGCTAGGGGAAGGATGACTAGCTAGGGTAGGAATGACTAGCTAGGGTAGGAATGACTAGCTAGGGTAGGAATGACTAGCTAGGGTAGGAATGACTAGCTAGGGTAGGAATGACTAGCTAGGGTAGGAATGACTAGCTAGGGTAGGAATGACTAGCTAGGGTAGGGATGACGGATGACTAGCTAGGGTAGGGATGACGGATGACTAGCTAGGGTAGGGTAGGGATGACAGATGACTAGCTAGGGTAGGAATGACTAGCTAGGGTAGGAATGACTAGCTAGGGTAGGAATGACTAGCTAGGTAGGGATGACGGATGACTAGCTAGGGTAGGGATGACGGATGACTAGCTAGGGTAGGGTAGGGATGACAGATGACTAGCTAGGTAGGAATGACTAGCTAGGGTAGGAATGACTAGCTAGGGTAGGAATGACTAGCTAGGGTAGGAATGACGGATGACTAGCTAGGGTAGGGTAGGGATGACAGATGACTAGCTAGGGTAGGAATGACTAGCTAGGGTAGGAATGACTAGCTAGGGTAGGAATGACTAGCTAGGGTAGGGATGACGGATGACTAGCTAGGGTAGGAATGACGGATGACTAGCTAGGGTAGGGTAGGGATGACAGATGACTAGCTAGGGTAGGAATGACTAGCTAGGGTAGGAATGACTAGCTAGGGTAGGAATGACTAGCTAGGGTAGGGATGACAGATGACTAGCTAGGGTAGGGTAGGGATGACTGATGACTAGCTAGGGTAGGAATGACTGATGACTAGCTAGGGTAGGGTAGGGATGACAGATGACTAGCTAGGGTAGGAATGACTAGCTAGGGTAGGAATGACTAGCTAGGGTAGGAATGACTAGCTAGGGTAGGGATGACAGATGACTAGCTAGGGTAGGGTAGGGATGACAGATGACTAGCTAGGGTAGGAGGAGGGATGACTGATGACTAGCTAGGGTAGGAATGACTAGCTAGGGTAGGAATGACTAGCTAGGGTAGGAATGACTAGCTAGGGTAGGGATGACGGATGACTAGCTAGGAAGAATGTCTAGCTAGGGTAGGAGGAGGGATGACTAGCTAGGGTAGGAGAAGGGATGACTAGCTAGGGTAGGAGAAGGGATGACTAGCTAGGGTAGGGATGACGGATGACTAGCTAGGGTAGGGATCACAGATGACTAGCTAGGGTAGGGTAGGGATGACAGATGACTAGCTAGGGTAGGGATGACGGATGACTAGCTAGGGTAGGAGGAGGGATGACTAGCTAGGGTAGGGATGACTAGCTAGGGTAGGGATGACGGATGACTAGCTAGGGTAGATATGACGGATGAATAGCCAGGGGAGGAGGAGGGATGAATAGCCAGGGTAGGAGGAGGGATGAATAGCCAGGGTAGGAGGAGGGATGAATAGCCAGGGTAGGAGGAGGGATGAATAGCCAGAGTAGGGATGACAGATGACTAGCTAGGGTAGGAGGAGCGATGACTAGCTAGGGTAGGAGGAGGGATGACTAGCTAGGGTAGGAGGACGGATGACTAGCTAGGGTAGGAGGAGGGTTGACTAGCTAGGGTAGGAGGAGGGATGACTAGCTAGGGTAGGAGTGGGGATGACCAGCTAGGGTAGGGATGACAGATGACTAGCTAGGGTAGGAGGAGGGATGACTAGCTAGGGTAGGGATGACTGATGACTAGCTAGGGTAGGAGGAGGGATGACTAGCTAGGGTAGGGATGACTGATGACTAGCTAGGGTAGGAGGAGGGATGACGGATGACTAGCTAGGGTAGGGACGACGGATGACTAGCTAGGGTAGGGACGACGGATGACTAGCTAGGGTACGGCTGACGGATGACTAGCTAGAGTACGGATGACTAGCTAGGGTACGGCTGACTGATGACTAGCTAGGGTAGGAGGAGGGACGACGGATGACTAGCTAGGGTAGGAGGAGAGACGACGGATGACTAGCTAGGGTAGGGATGACGGATGACTAGCTAGGGTAGGGATGACGGATGACTAGCTAGGGTAGGGATGACGGATGACTAGCTAGGGTAGGGATGACGGATGACTAGCTAGGGTAGGGATGACGGATGACTAGCTAGGGTAGGGACGACGGATGACTAGCTAGGGTAGGGACGACGGATGATTAGCTAGGGTAGGAGGAGAGACGACGGATGACTAGCTAGGGTAGGAGGAGAGACGACGGATGACTAGCTAGGGTAGGGATGACGGATGACTAGCTAGGGTAGGGATGACGGATGACTAGCTAGGGTAGGGACGACGGATGACTAGCTAGGGTAGGAGGAGGGACGACGGATGACTAGCTAGGGTAGGGACGACGGATGACTAGCTAGGGTAGGGACGACGGATGACTAGCTAGGGTAGGGACGACGGATGACTAGCTAGGGTAGGATGACGGATGACTAGCTAGGGTAGGGATGACGGATGACTAGCTAGGGTAGGGACGACGGATGACTAGCTAGGGTAGGAGGAGGGACGACGGATGACTAGCTAGGGTAGGGACGACGGATGACTAGCTAGGGTAGGGACGACGGATGACTAGCTAGGGTAGGGGGACGACGGATGACTAGCTAGGGTAGGGACGACGGATGACTAGCTAGGGTAGGGACGACCGACTAGGGGAGAATGAGGAGTTACAGGGACCATTCTCATTTTGCAAGAATGTGTGTGAAAATAGTGGAGGGGACGGGTGGATCAGTGTTTCCGCTGTGGTGCTGAGCCACGGCAAAGCGATTGCCGTCGCGCCCCCACCCAAAAATGTATAATGAATAAATATTTGTGCACTTTGAAGATGCTAGAACAGTCTCTTTGTCTCTGCAATCCAGATGAGTAATGACTCTACCTGACCACCCCATAGTACACTGAAGAAAAACATCAACTGGCAAATTCTCTACAACGACGGAGGCGGCTTGTGCTAGAGAAATTAACATTCAATTCTCTGGCAACAGCTCTGGTGGACATTCATGCCAATTACACACTCCCTCAACTTGAGACATCTGTGGGGTTTTGTGACACAACTGCAGATTTTAGAATGGCCTTTTATTGTCCCCAGCACAAGGTGCACCTGTGTAATGATCATGCTGATTGATCAGCTTCTTGTTATGCCACACCTGTCAGATGCATGGATTGTCTTGGCAAAGACATGCTCATTAATGGGAATGTAAAACCACAGAATTTGAGAGAAATAGGCCATTTGAGCATTATGTAACATTTCTGAGATCTCTTTGACCAAATCAAATCAAATCAAATCAAATGTATTTATAAAGCCCTTCTTACATCAGCTGATATCTCAGTGTTGCACAGAAACCCAGCCTAAAACCCCAAACGGCAAGCAATGCAGGTGTAGAAGCACTGTGGCTAGGAAAAACTCCCTAGAAAGGCCAGAACCTAGGAAGAAACCTAGAGAGGAACCAGGCTCCGAGGTGTGGCCAGTCCTCTTCTGAACATGGCCAAGATGTTCAAATGTTCATAAAAGACCAGCAGGGTCAAATAATAATAATCACAGTAGTTGTTGAGGGTGCAGCAAGTCAGCACCTCAGGAGTAAATGTCAGTTGGCTTTTCATAGCTGATCATTAAGAGTATCTCTACCGCTCCTGCTGTCTCTAGAGAGTTAAAAACAGCAGGTCTGGGACAGGTAGCACGTCCGGTGAACAGGTCGGCGTTCCAGAGCTGCAGGCAGAACAGTTGAAACTGGAGCAGCAGCACGACCAGGTGGACTGGGGACAGCAAGGAGTCATCAGGCCAGGTAGTCTTGAGGCATGGTCCTAGGGCTGACCCCTGGTCAATACCCAGTATAAAACACGACCCCTGTCAATACGCGGTATAAAACGCGACCCCTGTCAATACGTGGTATAAAACACGACCCCTGGTCAATACCCAGTATAAAACACGACCCCTGGTCAATACACGGTATAAACCACGACCCCTGGTCAATACCCAGTATAAAATGCGACCCCTGGTCAATACCCAGTATAAAACACGACCCCTGTCAATACGTGGTATAAAACGCGACCCCTGTCAATACGTGGTATAAAACACGACCCCTGGTCAATACCCAGTATAAAACACGACCCCTGGTCAATACACGGTATAAAACACGACCCCTGGTCAATACACGGTATAAAACGCGACCCCTTGTCATTAGAAACAGCTCGGCAGTAGTTGGCGTTAGAGACAGCTCGGCAGTAGTTGGCGTTAGAGACAGCTCGGCAGTAGTTGGCGTTAGAGACAGCTCGGCAGTAGTTGGCGTTAGAGACACAGCGTTAGAGACAGCTCGGCAGTAGTTAGAGACAGCTCGGCAGTAGTTGGCGTTAGAGACAGCTCGGCAGTAGTTGGCGTTAGAGACAGCTCGGCAGTAGTTGGCGTTAGAGACAGCTCGGCAGTAGTTGGCGTTAGAGACAGCTCGGCAGTAGTTGGCGTTAGAGACAGCTCGGCAGTAGTTGGCGTTAGAGACAGCTCGGCAGTAGTTGGCGTTGCTCGGCAGTAGTTGGCGTTAGAGACAGCTCGGCAGTAGTTGGCGTTAGAGACAGCTCGGCAGTAGTTGGCGTTAGAGACAGCTCGGCAGTAGTTGGCGTTAGAGACAGCTCGGCAGTAGTTGGCGTTAGAGACAGCTCGGCAGTAGTTGCGTTAGAGACAGCTCGGCAGTATTAGAGACAGCTCGGCAGTAGTTGGCGTTAGAGACAGCTCGGCAGTAGTTGGCGTTAGAGACAGCTCGGCAGTAGTTGGCGTTAGAGACAGCTCGGCAGTAGTTGGCGTTAGAGACAGCTCGGCAGTAGTTGGCGTTAGAGACAGCTCGGCAGTAGTTGGCGTTAGAGACAGCTCGGCAGTAGTTGGCGTTAGAGACAGCTCGGCAGTAGTTTAGAGACAGCTCGGCAGTAGTTGGCGTTAGAGACAGCTCGGCAGTAGTTGGCGTTAGAGACAGCTCGGCAGTAGTTGGCGTTAGAGACAGCTCGGCAGTAGTTGGCGTTAGAGACAGCTCGGCAGTAGTTGGCGTTAGAGACAGCTCGGCAGTAGTTGGCGTTAGAGACAGCTCGGCAGTAGTTGGCGTTAGAGACAACTAACATCAACTAACATCAAGGCGGTGGCCCGTTCCTGTAGGTTCATGCTCTACAACATCCGCAGAGTACGACCCTGCCTCACACAGGAAGCGGCGCAGGTCCTAATCCAGGCACTTGTCATCTCCCGTCTGGATTACTGCAACTCGCTGTTGGCTGGGCTCCCTGCCTGTGCCATTAAACCCCTACAACTCATCCAGAACGCCGCAGCCCGTCTAGTGTTCAACCTTCCCAAGTTCTCTCACGTCACCCCGCTCCTCCGCTCTCTCCACTGGCTTCCAGTTGAAGCTCGCATCCACTACAAGACCATGGTGCTTGCCTACGGAGCTGTGAGGGGAACGGCACCTCAGTACCTCCAGGCTCTGATCAGGCCCTACACCCAAATAAGGGCACTGCGTTCATCCACCTCTGGCCTGCTCGCCTCCCTACCACTGAGGAAGTACAGTTCCCGCTCAGCCCAGTCAAAACTGTTCGCTGCTCTGGCTCCCCAATGGTGGAACAAACTCCCTCACGACGCCAGGACAGCGGAGTCAATCACCACCTTCCGGAGACACCTGAAACCCCACCTCTTTAAGGAATACCTAGGATAGGATAAAGTAATCCTTCTCACCCCCCCTCCCCCCTTAAAATATGTAGATGCACTATTGTAAAGTGGCTGTTCCACTGGATGTCATAAGGTGAATGCACCAATTTGTAAGTCGCTCTGGATAAGAGCGTCTGCTAAATGACTTAAATGTAAATGTAAATGAGACAGCTCGGCAGTAGTTGTCATTAGAGACAGCTCGGCAGTTGGCTCTTAAAGTAAAGATTGTTATCTGTAGCTGACTGACTGGTCTCCTCCGTCTCTCTGGTGTTGTCACATCACCATGTCTAGACGGATGCCCTTTACCCTCCTTTCCCTGGGCAGTACCCTGCTCCGCAGCATTATTTGGTGTGTTTGTGTTGGGTGGAGGGGGTGTGGGTACAGCCTCTGCCATCCCGCAGGCTTCATGACAGCAGCAGTGCTACTCTTAACTGTGTGTGTGTGACAGTCTTGGTGTTGTGGAAGAGCCTGTTCCTGCCATCCACTGCCTTGTCTAGTCCCCTGACCCAGTCCCAAATGGTGTTCCTGACCCCTTCTACCATGTCTGGTCCCCTGGCCCAGTCCCAAATGGTGTTCCTGACCCCTTCTACCATGTCTGGTCCCTGGCCCAGTCCCAAATGGTGTTCCTGACCCCTTCTACCATGTCTGGTCCCCTGGCCCAGTCCCAAATGGTGTTCCTGACCCCTTCTACCATGTCTGGTCCCCTGGCCCAGTCCCAAATGGTGTTCCTGACCCCTTCTACCATGTCTGGTCCCCTGGCCCAGTCCCAAATGGTGTTCCTGACCCCTTCTACCATGTCTGGTCCCCTGGCCCAGTCCCAAATGGTGTTCCTGACCCCTTCTACCATGTCTGGTCCCCTGGCCCAGTCCCAAATGGTGTTCCTGACCCCTTCTACCATGTCTGGTCCCCTGGCCCAGTCCCAAATGGTGTTCCTGACCCCTTCTACCATGTCTGGTCCCCTGGCCCAGTCCCAAATGGTGTTCCTGACCCCTTCTACCATGTCTAGTCCCCTGGCCCAGTCCCAAATGGTGTTCCTGACCCCTTCTACCATGTCTGGTCCCCTGGCCCAGTCCCAAATGGTGTTCCTGACCCCTTCTGCCTTGTCTAGTCCCCTGGCCCAGTCCCAAATGGTGTTCCTGACCCCTTCTACCATGTCTGGTCCCCTGGCCCAGTCCCAAATGCTGCATTACTTTGGACCAAAGCGTTTGGACCAGAGCCATGCCAGCCCACTGCCAGTATATATAGTGTACCACCCCTTCTCTGACTCCATCCTCACTCCTCCTCTCTCTCTACCTGGCCTCTGAGTGCTGTAAGGCCTCTCTGCCTTCTCTGACCCCATCCTCACTCCTTCTCTCTCTCTACCTGGCCTCTGAGTGCTGTAAGGCCTCTCTGCCTTCTCTGACCCCATCCTCACTCCTTCTCCCTCCCACCTGGCCTCTGAGTGCTGTAAGGCCTCTCTGCCTTCTCTGACCCCATCCTCACTCCTCTCTCTCTACCTGGCCTCTGAGTGCTGTGCTGTAAGGCCTCTCTCTGCTTTCTCTGACCCCATCCTCACTCCTCCTCTCTCTCTCTACCTGGCCTCTGAGTGCAGTGCTGTAAGGCCTCTCTGCCTTCTCTGACCCCATCCTCACTCCTTCTCTCTCTCTACCTGGCCTCTGAGTGCTGTAAGGCCTCTCTGCCTTCTCTGACACCATCCTCACTCCTCTCTCTCTACCTGGCCTCTGAGTGCAGTGCTGTAAGGCCTCTCTGCCTTCTCTGACCCCATCCTCACTCCTTCTCTCTCTCTACCTGGCCTCTGAGTGCTGTAAGGCCTCTCTGCCTTCTCTGACCCCATCCTCACTCCTCTCTCTCTACCTGGCCTCTGAGTGCAGTGCTGTAAGGCCTCTCTGCCTTCCCTGACCCCATCCTCACTCCTTCTCTCTCTCTACCTGGCCTCTGAGTGCAGTGCTGTAAGGCCTCTCTGCCTTCTCTGACCCCATCCTCACTCCTTCTCTCTCTCTACCTGGCCTCTGAGTGCTGTGCTGTAAGGCCTCTCTGCCTTCCCTGACCCCATCCTCACTCCTTCTCTCTCTCTACCTGGCCTCTGAGTGCTGTAAGGCCTCTCTGCCTTCTCTGACCCCATCCTCACTCCTCTCTCTCTACCTGGCCTCTGAGTGCTGTAAGGCCTCTCTGCCTTCTCTGACCCCCTCCTCACCCCTTCTCTCTCTCTACCTGGCCTCTAAGTGCAGTGCTGTAAGGCCTCTCTGCCTTCTCTGACCCCATCCTCACTCCTTCTCTCTCTACCTGGCCTCTGAGTGCTGTAAGGCCTCTCTCTGCTTTCTCTGACCCCATCCTCACTCCTTCTCTCTCTCTCTACCTGGCCTCTGAGTGCTGTAAGGCCTCTCTCTGCTTTCTCTGACCCCATCCTCACTCCTTCTCTCTCTACCTGGCCTCTGAGTGCAGTGCTGTAAGGCCTCTCTGCCTTCTCTGACCCCATCCTCACTCCTCTCTCTCTCTACCTGGCCTCTGAGTGCTGTAAGGCCTCTCTGCCTTCTCTGACCCCATCCTCACTCCTTCTCTCTCTCTACCTGGCCTCTGAGTGCTGTAAGGCCTCTCTGCCTTCTCTGACCCCATCCTCACTCCTCTATCTCTACCTGGCCTCTGAGTGCAGTGCTGTAAGGCCTCTCTGCCTTCTCTGACCCCATCCTCACTCCTCTCTCTCTAGCTGGCCTCTGAGTGCTGTGCTGTAAGGCCTCTCTGCCTTCTCTGACCCCATCCTCACTCCTCTCTCTCTACCTGGCCTCTGAGTGCTGTAAGGCCTCTCTGTCTTCTCTGACCCCATCCTCACTCCTTCTCTCTCTACCTGGCCTCTGAGTGCTGTAGGGCCTCTCTCTGCTTTCTCTGACCCCATCCTCACTCCTTCTCTCTCTACCTGGCCTCTGAGTGCAGTGCTGTAAGGCCTCTCTGCCTTCTCTGACCCCATCCTCACTCCCTTCTCTCTCTACCTGGCCTCTGAGTGCTGTAAGGCTCTAAGCCTTCTCTGACCCCATCCTCACTCCTTCTCTCTCTCTGACCTGGCCTCTGAGTGCAGTGCTGTACAGGCCTCTCTGCCTTCTCTGACCCCATCCTCACTCCTTCTCTCTCTCTACCTGGCCTCTGAGTGCTGTAAGGCCTCTCTGCCTTCTCTGACCCCATCCTCAGTTCTCTCTCTCTACCTGGCCTCTGAGTGCTGTGCTGTAAGACCTCTCTGCCTTCTCTGACTCCATCCTCACTCCTGCCTCTACCTGGCCTCTGAGTGCTGTAAGGCCTCTCTGCCTTCTCTGACCCCATCCTCACTCCTTCTCTCTCTACCTGGCCTCTGAGTGCTGTAAGGCCTCTCTGCCTTCTCTGACCCCATCCTCACTTCTCTCTCTACCTGGCCTCTGGGGTGCAGTGCTGGGCCTCTGCCTTCCCAAACCCCATCCTCCCTTCTCTCTCTCTACCTGGCCTCTGAGTGCAGTGCTGTACCAGGCCTCAACGTTTGACCCCATCCTCACACTCTCTACCTGGCCTCTGAAAGTGCAGTGCTTATTTCTGCCTTCTCTGAAATTACTCCTTTTTCTCTACCTGGCCTCTGAGTGCTCAGGCCTCTCTGCCTTCTCTGACCCCACTCCTCTCTCTACCTGGCCTCTGAGTGAAAGCCTCTCTCTGCTTTTCTCCCCTGATGTAGAGGTGACAGGTAGCATGACAGACTGTTTCCAGCAGGTGGAAAGTTTCAGGTGAGTTACAGTCCAGGGAGATGACACAGCAGATAATGACATACAGAGAGAAACCAGCACCGTGCTGCCTGTCCCCAGAGGAACCAGTCAACCAGCTCACAGTTTACTTCAATAACTCTGGAACACCTAGATCTCCAACCACTTCCAAACTATAGGGGTTCTCAAACTAGGGATTCACGGTTTGGGGTCACCTGATATGAATGGGTCGTGGTATTTATTTTATCCCCAAAAAATAAATAGAAATATATATTTTTTAGTACCAGTCAACGTTTGGACACACCTACTCATGAAAGTATTTATTTTATTTTTACTATTTATTTGATTTATTTTCTACATGAACTTTATGTGCACGTTGTGATTTATTTGTATTTCTTTAACCATTCCTGAACCTGTGACTAGAAACAAGCTGCATAGGGGCAATAGCAGAATAAATGATCTAGTGATTCTGTCTCTTCGAGGCAAAATCTACAGAGCTGCGATTGTTGCGCCCCATATAAACTCAGCAAAAAAATGCATGTCCTCTCACTGTCAAATGTCCTCTCACTGTCAACTGCATGTCCTCTCACTGTCAACTGCATGTCCTCTCACTGTCAACTGCATGTCCTCACTGTCAACCTCCTCTCACTGTCAACTGCATGTCCTCTCACTGTCAACTGCATGTCCTCTCACTGTCAACTGCATGTCCTCTCACTGTCAACTGCATGTCCTCTCACTGTCAACTGCATGTCCTCTCACTGTCTCATGTCCTCTCACTGTCAACTGCATGTCCTCTCACTGTCAACTGCATGTCCTCTCACTGTCAACTGCATGTCCTCTCACTGTCAACTGCATGTCCTCTCACTGTCAACTGCATTTATTTTCAGAAAAGTTGACGTGTAAATATTTGTCTGAACAAGATTCAACAACTGAGACATAAACTGAACAAGTTCCACAGACATGTGACTAACAGAAATGGAATAATGTGTCCCTGAACAAAGCGGAGGTCAACATCAAAAGTAACAGTCAGTATCTGGTGTGGCCACCAGCTGCATTAAGTACTGCAGTGCATCTCCTCCTGATGGACTGCACCAGATTTGCCAGTTCTTGCTGTGAGATGTTACCCCACTCTTCCACCAAGGCACCTGCAAGTTCCCAGACATTTCTGGGTGCAATGGTCCTAGCCCTCACCCTCCGATCTAACAGGTCCCAGGCGTGCTCAATGGGATTGAGATCCAGGGCTCTTCGCTGGCCATGGCAGAACACTGACATTCCTGTCTTGTAGGAAATCACGCACATAACGAGCAGTATGGCTGGTGGCGTTGTCATGCTGGAGGGTCATGTCAGGATGAGCCTGCAGGAAGGGTACCACATGAAGATTTCTTCCTGTAATGCACAGCGTTGAGATTGCCTGCAATGGCAACAAGCTCAGTCCGATGATGCTGTGACTCACCGCCCCAGACCATGACGGATCCTCCACCTCCAAATCGATCCCGCTCCAGAGTACCTCGGTGTAACGCTCATTCCTTCTACGCTAATCACGAATCCGATCATCACCCCGGTGAGACACTAAACCGCGTCTCGTTAGTCACTTTTTGCCTGTCCTGTCTGGTCCAGTGACGACGGGTTTGTGCCCATAGGCAACGTTTTTGCTGGTGAAGACCTGCCTTACAACAGGCCTACAAGCCCTCAGTCCAGCCTCTCTCAGCCTATTGTGGACAGTCTGAGCACTGATGGAGGGATTGTGCGTTCCTGGTGTAACTCGGGCAGTTGTTGTTGCCATCCTGTACCTGTCCCACAGGTGTGATGTTAGGATGTACAGATCCTGTTCAGGTGTTGTTACACGTGGTCCGCCACTATGAAGATGATCAGCTGTCCATCCTGTCTCCTGGCCACATCTGCAGTCCTCATGCCTCTTTGCAGCATGCCTAAGGCACGTTCACGCAGATGAGCAGGGACCCTGGGCATCTTTCCTTTGGTGTTTTTCCAGAGTCAGTAGAAAGGCCTCTTTAGTGTCCTAAGTTTTCATAACTGTGACCTTAATTGCCTGCCGTCTGTAAGCTGTTAGTGTCTTAATGTCCGTTCCACAGGTGCATGTTCATTCATTGTTTATGGTTCATTGAACAAGCCTGGAAAACAGTGTTTAAACATTTTATTATGAAGATCTGTAAGTTATTTGGATTTTTACGAATTATCTTTGAAAAACAGGGTCCTGAAAACAGGATGTATATTTTTTATTTTATTTTATGGTTCAGTGTTTAAACCCCTAACTTCCAGATCTTAATTTGTAAAAATCCAAATTACAATGATCTTTGAAAGACAGGGTCCTGAAAAAGGGACGTTTCTTGTTTTGCTGAGAACTTTATATAATTTAAATGGAAGGACTCGAAGTGTTGAATCAAGTGTTGTTGTTTTGTACCAGTTCATAAACCACGTTGAATTGGCACATCGAAAATCTCTTCCCATTTTTTGTGCAATCTGTATGGCGCAGCTGTCAACATTTGTGTCCTCAAATGGAAGTGGTATACGTTTCTATTTACGCCAGTTTGTCTGAAGGTAATTGAAGAGCAGCAGTAAAATAACAATAACGAGACTATATACAGGGGGGTACCGAGTCAATGTGTGGGGGCACCGTTTAGACGAGGTAATATGTACATGTAGGTAGAGTTATTAAAGTGACTATGCATAGATAATAACAGACAGTAGCAGCGGTGTAAAAGAGGGGGCAATGCAAATAGTCTGGGTAGACATTTCATTAGATGGTCAGGAGTCCTATGTCTTGGGGTAGAAGCTGTTTAGATTCTTCTTGGACCTAGACTTGGCGCTCCGGTACCGCTTGCTGTGCGGTAGCAGAGAACAGTCTATGACTAGGGTGGCTGTAGTCTTTGACCATTTTAGGGCCTTCCACTGACACCGCCTGTATAGAGGTCCTGGATGACAGGAAGCTTGGCCCCAGTGATCTGTCTTTTCAGTCTCCTGAGGGGAAATAGGTTTTGTTGTGCCCTCATCACGACTGTCTTGGTGTGCTTGGACTGGGGTTGCAAATAAATTCCCTGGTTTACCCAGAATCTCGGAATCAGAAGGAATAAACTGGAAATTCGGCATCCTCCAACCAGGATTTCTCGAAAACTAGGTCATTTTATTGAGAGTTCCCAAATTTTGCAACCCTAGATTGGACCATGTTAGTTTGTTGGTGATGTGGACACCAAGGAACAAACGCTCTCCAACCTGCTCCACTACAGCCCCGTCGATGAGAGTAGGGTTTCTGCTTGAAACTTGTTGGAATTGCAGACTCGTGAGGGAGAGGTTGAAAATGTCAGTGAAGACACTTGCCAGTTGGTCCATGCATGCTCTGAGTACACGTCCTGGTAATCCATCTGGCCCCACGGCTTTGTGAATGTTGACCTGTTTTAAAGGTCTTACTCACATCGGCTACGGAGAGCTTGATCACACAGTCGTCCGGAACAACTGGCGCTCTCATGCATGTTTCAGAATATAGTTTGATGAATCATGTATGACTCCATCATTTGTAACGAGTTCCTCTGAATTCGTTTCACATTTCTATGTTGCAGATTCAATATTTATTCCATTACCATGAGCTTCCACTATTCCTTTATATACATCTCATCTCTTTTGACCTAAACTGCTTTTGTTTTTTAGTATTGATGGCCTCTAAAAGAGTGTGATGGCCTCTAAAAGTACATTTCAGTGTCCCATACAATGGGGATCTGCCGATGTTGTGCTGAATGGCCTCTAAAAGTACATTTCAGTGTCCCATACAATATGGGGATCTGCTGTACCGATGTTGTGCTGAATGGCCTCTAAAAGTACATTTCA